>NC_056731.1:1278846892-1279109392 GCF_019279795.1 Protopterus annectens | reverse complement strand
TCCTGAGCTTTTATACAGTGCCCAAGTGGGGTATTGTGTCAAATGCCTTGGCCTGGTCGATGTAGGCAGTGTGCACCATTTTGCCCTTGTCCAATGCTTTGGTGGCCTTCCCAACAAAGTCCACCAGGTTGAGTATGCAAAGCCTGCCATTGACAAACTCCAAGGGATTTGTTTCCAGATGTGGAAATAAACTGTAGTAACTCTGTGGGTGTTAAGACACTTAATGGCATACATAACACAAGCACACACATACTTGCATTAAGTAAAAATACCATCCCTCAGAAAGTATAGTCTAGTCAAGGGATTTTATGCTTGGCCCTGTTAAAAGTAAATGGACCTGTGTTTTAATAAATTAATTTTAGGGTCACAGGTTAGTCTGTTTAATGTGCATGAAATGTTGTACAGCTTCTAAATTTCCATGTAACTCTTATGTGCTGAGAGAGATCCAGTTATAACAGTTAAGCTCCATGTTACTTTACTTGTCATTGCCATAAATAACTACATAACATTGTACTGTAACTGCAGAGAGGATCCATGACACATGACATACCACAGTACTTTCTTTTAAGCTTTTCAAAAAAACTGCAAACAGATGAAAAATCAAGAATTTGAAGAAGTGTCACCCAAGAATCTGAAGAGCTTTGGCAAAAAGTTTACATTACATACCTCTGTATGATTAAGAGCCTTTGTGTAGCATTTGCAGTACCACTGATCACTTACTGGAACAAGAGTGTTCAGTACTAAATAAACAGAAAAATAAACCTGATAGTAACCGAATACCTGCAAAAATGGCAATGCTTCCATTTTCCAGTTTAATTAAAGAGGAAACACTTAGAATTTGGTTCACATTTACTAATTAGAGAAAATGTAGGCTAACCTTGACAGGTGATGTATTCTATTAGAGTGCATCAACAGCATAAACGATAATACGAGTCATTTATTTTACAGGAAAATGTATTAGAGTCTAAAAGTATTTTAGCTCCATCATAGATGTATTTCATTATTTTCTGTATTTTTTCAGTATATCTGTTTATTACTGAGGAATCTTAAAGTTGAAGTAATAAAACATGTTGTTTCAATTATGTATGTTTGCTCTGCATGTTTCTTACTCTATTTTAAGAGTTAACATTCAAATCTACTTTATGCTATATCCCATTACATTTTGTGAGTGCATATTGTGACTAAACATTTTGATTACTGATGTTCTGTAGGTTGAAATTCTGTTTTTTTTTCCCTAAAGAGAGAGCCTAGTCCTGTTGTATTTGCTATTCAATAGTAACCAAGTAATGATCGCTACTGATTAATGATTAAGTAGAAAAAAAATAGTTAAAGTGAGATGAGCATCCCTCACACTTAATTTTTTCCTGATATTATTGCTTCGCTGTTTTACATTCTTCATGGAGATTACATTAATATGCAAGTGAAATTGTAGATATCAGGAGTGAGAAAACAGTTGGTGTTGTGGACTCCTTGACAAAAGGGTTGGTGCTATTGCGACTGACTGACTTCCTGTCATCAGCAGTGAACCACTGGAAGTGTCTGAAGTACTAGCTCGCTCAAGGTTTTATACACTTGCTGGTGAATGATATTGACTCTCCTCCTTTGAGGATGTGCTTGCTAAATCTTTCCTGCTTTAGGCAGATTTGTTTAGGCTTGCATATTTAAATACTTTTAGCTTCTTACCTGAGCTAGTTAATATTGTGTTAGAAGTATCAAAATTCCACCTTAATGTGCTTGCTGTAGCTGAAAATTAATCTTATAATGCATATTATATCCTGTGGTCTTCATTAGGAATAATGATTTCTGTTGTCTAAGCAGAAAAAGAAGAAAGGGTTATAAGGGTTTACCTTTATAAACCCGAATCACAGTGGTGTGATTGCTCATATGAGCGAATCGTAACCACGACAGTCAGAACAGCGATGATGCCATATGTTCGAAAATCAGCAAATCGAAAAGCAGATTCGCTGATTTTCTAACATAAATACCGAAAGAAAAAAAAAGAAGTTTAAAGCAGGGGGCCAACCCCCCCTGCACCCCTATGTTGGAGGCTGTGCCCCCCACACCCCCCTACTTTAGTATTCTAACTCTGAAATCACACTGCAGTGGGGAAAGGGACCATTTTCCAACCCCCACTATAGTGCAATCCGCCCCCACAATGTTGAATGTGCAATGAGCGAATATCACTGTGCATTCGCTCATTGCACATTCAAACCTTTTTCAGTTCGGCATTTGCAAACTTTGCAAACAGCCTTTCGGACAATTGCTGTTCGCCCACGTGCAGTACGCACCCATGAAGGTAAACTGGTTAAAAGACCTAAACTATTCCCTTACTGCACAAATCTTTCTACTCAACACACTATATTTTAAGTGTTTAGTCCTACAGACACTGTCAGCAGTTTCTGGATCACACTGTAGAAGCGGTCATGATTCTTACTTCATGAGCTTGATCTGTTTTGTATAACAAAATGCATCTAAATGACTGTTGACATTTGCATCTTTAACACTGCATATAGCTGTTATGTCCGACTTCTCTTAGCTAAGCATAGCCAAATTTGTATGTTTTGCTGTTCTAGCACTGAATCATCATTTCATGATGACCAAGACCAATTGTGAGCAATCTGTAAGAGCACCAGTTATTGAGGTATGCTGTTCATAGGCATTACTTTCTGGTTTTATATTAATTACTTATTGACTAAAGTATCAAGAACATGTCTATCATTGTCCTAGAATATTAACAGTCCTTTAATAACCTAAGGCTCTTGAAAGGCTTTCTTGCCCATGACACTGTCTGCTGTATGAATTGGGACTTACCTGACCTCTGAAGAGTATCCTCCTCTTTCTACTTCAGACTACTGTGCTCACTATCTTGCTTAAATGAGACCTTATCCCTCACATTGTGATTATTTTTGTCTTGTTGAAACACATCTCATGACATCTCCATCAGTACTAGTGAAGGAAGGATTATCAGCAAAAAAACACCTTAAGTCCTCCAGCAGAACACCTTCCCAGAAAAACAAAACTTTTAAAACACGAGCCACAGTAAAAACCAGTGTAATGAGAAGCAAAAATCCACAAAACTCACAATTAAAGTAAGACGTTTAATAAATATGACCTTCTTTTATACAGACATTCATAAACATCTGTTTTACTTCTTTACGGTTTCACTGTAAATCCCTTCAAATGTACCACTGCACAAAGTGATGGTCCCATCTTTCACTCATCAAAACTTGTAAATGCTTTCATTACCAAAGAAACTACACATACATAAAACTAACAGAAATAATTGGCTCATTCGTAAAGACATATGCATTTCCAGAACACAGCTGTATTCAGACTCATCCCAAAGACATGATCACAAACCTAATACATAATTCCATTTTCTTTTTCAAAAATCTTCATATTTACAGTTTAATGCTGAATATGGATTTCTTGTGCCACTTATAAAAATACACTGATCATCTTATATATTGTGATTCTGTTGGAACTGACTAATAGAGCTGCAGGTTTTGGCAGAATAGTCTGTTATACTGAGCAAGTGTGATGATGTGAGGTATTGCCAGCTATGCCAGGCGAAGTAGGGTAGTGGATGTGTAACATCTGCCATCACAGATAGCTAGAATTTTGTAATGAATTGTATCTAGTTTGTATATCAAACTGATTTATACAGATGCTTGTGTTGAAATGTATTTGTAAAGCTGCTTGTGTTAAAAATGTATCAACAGTGGATCCTACTGGACAGAAAAATATACATGTGTGTAGTAACTGATTAAATGCAGTCATTGTTAACTGTTGAGATGAATACATTGTAACAGAGGATACTGGAAGAGAAGAGGTTAAGCACAGTCCAACTTCAGCTAACTTTGATAAATGTTCTGAAATTAAATTACTGGACTTAGGCCATAAAGATGTTATCTCACAGTTTTGAATGAAGCCAGAGATACAATGTATGTAAGAAGTATGGTTGTTAGTCTCTGTAAGAAGGGCAGAAGTGTTGAAGTTGTTCTACAGTTTCCGGATGCTGCAATAAACTTTAGCAAAGCTCAAGATATGTATTGTAACACACGTGCTAAATCCTGACAGCTTCTGGTGATGGGGGTAATGTGCGAACCAGAAGTCAGATGACCAGATGTATGTGATGCCGTTCTGCAATCCATCACAAAAAATGATGTTTTAATACTAGGTGAGACTGAAATCTCAAAGCAATCTGTTTTGGAACCTGACAAAGATGGAAGACAACTCACCTACATCATCTTGCCTTGCTCTAGTAAGTGACCAGGGAAGAGTAATTATTTAGGTCAGTCAGGAAAATATAGTGAGATTAGTTAAATACTGTTTTTCTATTTTTGTGTGAATCCATTCATCTGTCTTATTTTAATATTTCCTGTGACTGAAACTCTGGTGTTTATTGTAAATAGATATTTTGTATTTTCATGTTCTTTTATTATTTATTATTAAATATATTTAAACTTTTCATTGTGACTGGTCTTTTAGAAACTATTTTAATCTCAGAGTACGTGTGTGTGTGTGTGTGTGTGTGTGTGTGTGTGTGTGTGTGTGTGTGTGTGTGTGTGTGTGTGTATATTTGGTGACAACTCTGATCACTCCTAAATTTCACTCAGTATAATTGGATACCCTTGTAAGAGCCTTGGAGTAGCTGGCTTTGGAGTGTCTGGTGGCAGTAACTATCTTATAGTCTGGGCAGAAGGGGGCACTATCTTTAACATCTGTCAGGTCTCGTTTGCCGCTTTCACATCTAGATGTGGTCGTCTTCAGCTTTCAGGCTAGTAATTTCTTCAAATTCCATTCTTCAAACCTTTATTTTTGATAAGTTCTTTTTCACTAAAAAGCTTATTTTGTTTTCTTAAGTGTGTCACTTTCATATACTTTTATACACTTGATAGTGTAATCTTCACTACCATTATTTGTAGGCCTTTCCTACCCTGTTTCTTCCTTCTCTACTTGTATATTTAATTTTTACTTTCTGTTTTTGATAAACATCTGTTAGCTTATTCTTACTGACATTCTCCTTCCAGTAACTGTAGTATTTGTTTGATTACTGTTGAATATTTTAGGACATAATTTTGTAGTCTATTTTGATATCTGGTTATAACGGTTTACCTTTTACGATTTCTGAGAAAAGATTTAAAAAATGCAAGAAATGTGGGCATAAGATACCTTTTCTGGATGCCCACACTCTCTTGTGTATTTATCATTTAGGGCGTGAACACCTTCACCAAGATTGTGAAATTTGTAGTGGGTTCAACCCCAGAGCTTTGGCTGAAATAAGTTAATTTTTAAGGGTTTGTTACCAACTCCCATTTCCTCAAGTAATTTCTGGAATTCAGTCTCCCAAAATTAAAACTAAGGACCCTTCAAAAAGGTCATGATTTTTAGATTCACCTGCTCTACTTCCTTGGAGCCAAGAAAAAAGAAATTGTAGCCAAAGTCACTTGGGATCTGACCATCATTGGATCAGTTCAGATATGTCTCAAGTCCTACAGCCTCCAATCTGATGAAACATACTCTGAATCTGACTTCCTTAGATCCTAAGTCCTTGCCTCAGACTGTCTGTGCACTAAGCTTGAATCTGGTCCCTTCCAGGGTGTCCTCCCCATTTTTAGAGCAGTGTTCAAAATCATCATCTGTGGAATCCTCTCATTCCTCCAGAAGCCTCACGGAGACAAATGTGGAAAGGATGATGAGGAAATTCTTCAAGGAGCAAATTACAAAAGGAGTTCTGTCAGTTTCTTCATGGTCAGGAGCACCATCCATCGGCTACTCCACCAATAGCAGCTCCAACCAGTGGTGTTATAGTCCTCGGATCTGTGCATTTTGGAACCTCCTGGGTCAGAGCTGAAGAGAGGTTTGTCTTCAGATCCAACTGTTACTCTGAGTACACCAGCCACAACATATTTGGATCTGGATGACTCTCGGAACTGAAACTTCCAGGTTGGATCGGAGGGATAGGATCGACTCTGAGGTTATCAAAGCTTTCACTTCCTCTTGGAGCTATGGTGCTGGGTAGCTGGGCCCCGGCTTCCACCTTGGGTGGATTGCTTTTGAAGCAGAGGGAGGTAATGAGCCAGAAACTCACTTTTGCAGCTCCACTGACTTCCTTCTCTCCTTAGCAGTCTGCTTTTGAGGTTGTGAAGAGGAGTTTCTCTGCTCTGGCAGGTCAGATGGGTTCTTCCCCCTCAGATCCACCCTCAGCCTCACAGATGACTTGGCACTGTGATCCTCAACATTCTGCTCCCTGGGACAGCTTGCCCAAAGCTTCCAGTCTACCCAGCAGGGTATTGTCATTTCTTCTGATACTTCTCTGAAACATCCCACTGAAGAAGAAGTGCAAAAGGAGGCACTTAGATGCTCCCCAAGAGTCCATCACTGGGAATACTGACTTCGATGAAGGAGAACGGTTTCCCAAATCACCATCTGATGTCTCATTTGGAGGCATTCTTGAGATCCTTAAAGAGAAGGGTAATTGGTCTACCGAAAACCCAACTCCTGAGGAGGCAGTATTTCTGGAAGCTCTTGGGACTGGCCCATCTACCTCCTGGGTTACTCCACCCACTGACAGACTTATTGATCTGGTTTCTAGGTGGGTGTGGAAGGAACCTGATACAATTGAGCCGATCCCCAAGAGAACAGACAGGATTCTGGTTCCACCGGTAGGAAGAAAATATTGGAGTAAAGGGGTACCAGTTGATGCAGTGGTCATGGTGGCTACAAAGAAGGAACTCTCATGAAACAGAGTTAGTGTCCATCCCAATAACAGAGAATCTAGGGCACTGGATAGATTTGGGAAGCAAGTTTCTGCTTCAGCGACTTTTACTCTCAGATCACTGATCTACTTGGCACACTTCACAAGACTGCAAAGGGACTTAATCAAGGAACTTTCAAAATCCCTTTCAGGGGCCACTACTGCAGAGGCTCACTCTTCTGTAGTCTCACAGTTAACTACCCTTCAAGCTATTGCAAATTTGTCCACGAGGCTCATCTCACATGTTGAAGAAGGCACCTCAGGGGGCACATGTTCAGGTATTTCCATCAGGTGGCATCCCTGGATGTGCTTTGCAGAGTTCTTCAAATCATCATTCGTCAGCGCTCCATTTGTCAGCTTTTCACTGTTTGGCCCAGCTGAAAAAGAGACACTCTCCAGGTGTGAGAAAGATTGGAAGATCCTTTCAACAGTGGATGTGCATTTTTTGACCTGTCAAAGGACCTTTTCCAGGAATCAACAGGGAGGTCAAAATATGTGGTTCAGAAAGTCTCAGGGTCCTTTCCAGGACACATGGATGTGTTTCCCCCAGAGGCAGAAGGGGAAATGATAATGGTAGAAGACACCTCCTTGGCAGAGGGGGCCCATAAAACTGAGGGTTTAGAGATTCCTTTTCCGACGGACCCTTCCAGCATTCCTGAAGGGAGGCCTGATTTCCTTCCTCTGGAGGCAGTTGGGGGTCACTTATTTCTGCACCAGGAAGCCAGGTTAAATATAAAAGACACTTGGGTACAGAGAATTATTTCCAGAGGTTATATTATTCCCTTTTATCTACCACCTGCATTATCCAGAAAAATCCCCGATGTTCCACCCAATCTGAGGGAAGCAGCTGCACTAAAAATTCAAAAGCTGCTAAAAAGACATCCAAGAAGTCTCTCCAGACCAAATAGAATCCAGAACTTGCTCAAGATTATTTTTAGCACCAAAGAAGAGAGGGGATTGGAGACTAATTTTAGACTTCAGTGTGTTGAACAAGTTCCTGATGGTCACAGTTCAAGCCATTCTGCCCTTTCTGAACAAGGACAACTGGATGTGCTTGATAGAACTTCAGGATGCATACTGTCACATAAAAATGAACAGATGATCCAGAAGGTACTTGCACTTCCAGCTGGGAGCCAGTCACTTTCAGTTCAGAGCACTGCCCTTTGGCCTCATCATAGCCCCCAGGGTGTTCACCAAGTATACGGCAGTGGTAGCAGCTCACTTAAGACAGCGAGGATTCTAGGTGTTTCCATATTTAGACAACTGGCTCATTACCACCCCAACCATGTGTCAACTGATACAGGCACGAGATTAAGTGTTGCAGATGTGTTCAAATCTTGTAATAACTATCAGTTACAATAGATCTCATTTGCAACCAACCCAGTACCATTGGGATTCATAGGAGCAGTGTTAAACACAGTATCTATGGTAGCATATCTTCCAAGAGTACAGAAAGTAAGGAAGCAGCTCAGGAAAATAATTTACAGTACCAGAATTATAGTTTGATTGATTCTGCAAGCCCTGGGATCAATGTCAAAGGCAGTAATTTTAGTTCCTTTAGCAGGATGTCACATGAAAATTCTGCAATGGATGCTAGCAACACAATGGTTAGTGCTCTGTCAAACTATGTTGGTGAAGGTGATGTCTCTTACTTTTAAGTGTGTCTGTCCATGAGAATTGTGAGTCCCTACTAGGGAACACTACTAAGCCATTGTATAGAAAACAAAAATGGGAAGAAACTGAGGGTAATGCTGCTCAATGCCAGAAGTCTAAATCTCAAAATGCACGCACTCGAGGCCCTTCTCAGTATGGAGAACATCGATGTCTGTGCTGTAACTGAAACCTGGTTCAAGGCTCCTGAGAGCACCCCGGCACTATTAGGTTTTACCTCATATCATGCGTTCCGGCCCCAAAACCCGGACCACACCACAAAAGGAGGGGGTGTATCCATATTCATAAAGGATACTCACACCTCCAGGTTGGTGGCAACGCACGAAGCTTCGGAAACCATCCAGGTGCAACTAACCATAGGCAAAACTGCTCTACAAATTGTAGCATGCTACAGGCCACCCTCTCAAACTCAGGAACCCCACACAGCCTTCCTGAAGACACTGGAGGGTATAAATGTATCTCCAAACACCATCATATTGGGTGACTTCAACTACCGAATATAGACTGGGAACATTACTCAAGCCCTAACTTTCTAGCCCAACGGTTCCTGGAGTTCATAAATTCAAATGCCATGGAACAGCTAGTCACTGTTCCCACGAGAGGAGAAAATATACTAGATCTCATTGTCACAAACATGGGGACAAAATGCTCCACACCGAAGTATATCCCTCATTGGTGAGATCTGATCATAAACTAATCTCACTGGAAATCCACATCCCGCCCCACCCCAAGCAAAAGACCATAGTGAAGAACTTCTCTAAAGCAAACTTCACACTACTCAAGACTGGTGTGGTATCCTTCAAGGCCCCTGAGCCAGAGGAAACCACAACCCAAGCTGCGGAAGCCCTTACAAATGCCTTCTATGAACACCTCCAGGACTGCATGGATCAGGCAATCCCAAATAAAACCAAGACTCTTTCCACAAAGGGCAAACGTCCAGTCTGGTGGACCCCAGCCATTAACAAACTTTACAATAAGAGGAGAAAGCTATTACATGATAGAACAAAATCCATAAAAGGGAAGTCACTCCTGATCATTATTAGTAATAAAATACGAGCACTCATAAAATCAACTAAGGCCAATTTTGAGAGAAAAATTGCCATGGATTCAAAGGACAATCATAAGGCCTTTTTCAGCTGTGTTAGGAACCTGGGTGGAAACTCCCAGATATGCTCAGAATTAGTCCAAAATGATACAAAAATCACTGAACCTACAGACATTGCCAACATACTGGCAGACAGGTTCAGTGCAAACTTCACCCCCCTCTCCCCCCTAAAGGAGAGATAACTATCCCAGCCGAGTGTAGCCTCCCGGACATCTCAAATGCGCAGGTGAAAGCTGCTCTCTCTAAAGCTAAAAACACAGCATCAATGGGACCGGATGGTGTCCCCGGCTGTGTGCTACACGAGCTAAATGAGGAATTAAACCCGCACATAAGGCAGCTGTTTAATCTCAGCCTTACCACAGGATACGTGCCCAAGGAGTGGCGTACGGCAACTGTGGTCCCACTCCACAAAGGCGGTGCCTCTACGGACCCTGGTAATTACCGCCCCATAAGCTTAACAAGTCTAGTCTGCAAAGCTATGGAGAGGATCATAATGGAGCTCATAAACAAAGATATAGGGGACTTGCAGACATTGGACCCGACCCAGTTTGGCTTTGTCAAGGGAAGATCATGCCTTTTGAACTTGGTTGACTTCTTGGAAACAGTCACCAAGGCCATTGATGAGGGAAAGGCAGTCCATACAGCCTACCTTGACCTTGCAAAGGCTTTCGACACAATACCCCACTCGGGTATTGTAGAAAAACTTACCAGCTTAAATGTAAACCCATATGTCACAAGATGGGTTGCAAACTGGCTTAAGGACAGAACCCACAGGGTTAGAGTTGCTGGCGCTGTGTCAGACTCCAAGCCGGTCACAAGTGGTGTCCCACAGGGCTCGGTCCTTGGCCCCTATTGTTTGGCATCTACTTCTCAGAAGTACAGGCCAACATGGGAGGACTTTGGCTGACAAAGTTTGCAGACGACTGCAAACTGGGCGCCATAGTGGAAAGTGCATCGGACACGGATATCCTTCAGAAGGGACTCACGGAAACAGATAGCTGGTGCCAGAGCCATGGCCTGAAGTTAAACGCCAAAAAATGTATAGTCATACCCTTCGGGAAAAACAAGGTAACCCCAAGCTACCATATAGGTGGCAATCCACTAAGCACAGAAGAGGTTATCAGGGACCTGGGGACCCAGGTTGACAGTGGCCTTTCTTTGACACTCACATTGCTAAAGTGGTTAGAAAGACCTTCTACATTGCCCACCTGATCATGAAGGGATTCACATCCAGATCTAGTGAGGTCATTGTTCCCCTGTACTCTTCACTTATCAGACCAATGATCGAGTACAATGCCCCATTCGGGATGTATCTCACCCGACATCTGCAGCAATTGGAGAGTCCCCAAAAGTTCCTCACCAAAAGGATAAAGGGACTCCAAAATCTGTCATATGCTGCCAGATTGAAGAAACTCCAGCTCTATTCAGTCGCATACCGTCTGCTCAGAGGTGACATGTGCCTGACATACAAGGCCATGTCCAACCCGGAATTAATGGACATGCTCCACCTCAAAAAATCCAAATCCACCAAAACCACTAGAGCAAGCGACTTAAACCTTAGCACGGATATAAATAGGACGTGCTGGAGGGATAGATTTATCACTCAGAGACTCCCTATGCTGTGGAATAAAATCCTGGTCCATGTGAGGCAGAGCACCTCGCTGACTCTGTTCAAGAGAAATCTAGACCTGTGGATGGGAGATCGTAGGTTTACCCCAGGAATCAACTCTGTGTCACTGCTGGACAGAGGCACAACAAACTAATGGGCACAGTATTTTTTCATATAAGGGGTGGCGTAAGCCACAATAATTTGGGCTAGGCTTATAAATGCCTTAGGGCAGATAGCCTAGTATAAACCTATGAACCTATGAACCTATATAATCACTTTGTTTTTATAAGTGTTTGCTAACTTCTGTGTAATCTGTGTAGGTTTGTCTATGTGGAGCTTTTCTCCCTGGGCCTCCGCTGAAAATGGGCATGTATCCAGTCGGACTATCCCGGTAAACAAATGTAAAATAAATAAAATAATAAATAAATAAAAGATAAGAATAATGCAGTTATGCAAATGGTATCTTTCCTGGTGAATGCACTCACAACTGTTACACAGTTGTCCTTTCATTCTCCTTCAGCCCAAGGCTATAGTGACCATTGATGCTTCCCAGATTGGGGGGGGGAGGGGTCCAGGCACATGGTCCTTCAAAGAGGCCAGCTTGCATATCAGTATTCTGGAAATGAGAGTGGTGCTTTTGGTGTTGCAAGCATTCCAAAACTCTCTCCATCTGGGGACAATTGCAGTCCAAACAGGCAACATGTCAGTAGTTTGGTTCGTCAACAAACAAGGGGGAACCAGATCTTAATCTGTGTGTCAAGAAGCTCTGTGTATGGCAATGGGTGATATCTTCCAACTGCTTTCTGATAGCAACATATATTCTGGGGAAGTCCAGTGTAATAGCAGACACATTGAGTAGATCCATTTTACTGCCTCGTGTGGTCTCTCAACAACAAAGTGACAAAAATGACTTTCAGTCAGTAGGGCCAGCCTTGCTAAAATATTTATGCATATCCCCTAAACAACAAATGTAGCAGTTTCTTTTCCCTGATCCCCTTCACTGGGGTAGTCACAGAGGGATGCTCTGCTCTACGATTAGCCATCCGGTCTTCTGTATGCTTATCCTCTGAGACTCCTAATTCCTAAATTCTTTCAGAGAGCAGCCAAGTTGAAGAGCAAAGTCATCCTCATTGCACCTTATGGACCTCGACAGGTGTGGTTCCCCTTCCTTTGGCCTCATCTGCTGTGCCCACCTTGGATTCTGTATCCAACTCCAGTCCTTCTGTCTCACCCAACAGGCATGGTTCACCCAGACATCTCAAATTGACTGCATGGCTTCTCCAATTCCCTTAATAGCCAGGCAACCTATGCTGTCTTCCATTGTCTGTCCCATACTTTTATCTTCCCATAAACGTTCTACTAGGAAACGCTACAGTAGTAAATGGAGAAGTTCATTTATTGGGCAGAGCAGAAACAGAAATACCCCTTTGTTATATTTGGGATGTATACTGATAAAAGTTAAAGACTAGATCTAAACTGTATAATGTTGGGATCGCAGGCTGCCTAGCAGACAAGATTGAAATGAAATGAAAAAATGTCTTTATTAATTATAGTGGTTCATTTGGTGCTATGCATACTTGTAGAATTATACACTAAATTCACGTAAAATTATAGTTCCCAGTATTTGAAATGAGCTATGTAATGGAATTGCATCAACATTAGTTGGTCTTTTTTAATCTACCAGCAGAGCTCTGAAATGGCAGATAAAATGTCTGCATGCCCAGGCAATTAATCAGAAAATGACTGAACAGTGACATGTGAGTCGTCGGTATGGACAAACAGTGAAATTAGTACTTAAAGGAGAAGTGATACTTAGTTTTTAAAAAAATAAATTTAAGATAATACAAGCAGATACATTCCTAGTAATAACCACTTCAGTATAAATCATAATAATACAAAATCTGTTCATTTAATGCTAGCCAGGCCACTTTTTCTTAATGCTAAAATCAGTAATTTGAGAGTATAGTAGCTATTTTTCACATCTGGTAGAGATGTTGAGCTAGGATAGGAAAGGATGGTGTGGGCGCATGATGGAACACAGGTTTCAGTGTGAATTTTTAGAGTGATTAAACTGAACTTTAGAATGAGAAGCCTGTGGCTGTAGCTGTCTATCCAAGGCATTTTCCCATGTATAGAGGGGTAACTTCCTTTTTGGAAAATGTATATAATTGGGTGGTAATTTCAGCTGTCCAGATTTTCAGCTCATATTTTTGGTCTGTTCCTCATAACATTTTTAGTTTCGCTGGCAAATCACTGGGATGATTTTTGGACTGAAGTCACTAAATGGTAATATACATTTGAGTTTCAGCCTTCAAATCCTTCAGAAAATGTATGTTAAAACAAACCCTGTTACTCTAGTAACTTTTTAAGTTTATAAGAGCAATATTTAAAATATGCCTTTTGAGCCTCTGTTCCCACATTTTGTTGGGTTTTTTCCAGATTTCTTGCAGTAAGAGGTTGAGACTGGTGTATTTGCCATGAGTTAAAAGGGGTTGGGTATTAAAATGAAAATGTGCATAGCTTTTGTTTTTTCTGAACATTTTTAATGAAACAAAAATTTTAGGGAAATGTGATACGAGTCAAAACAGAAATGAGAAGCTTTAATGGCATACAGAGTCAGTCTGCCAAACATTAATGTGAGCATGTAAGTTGCAAGTTGGAAATGCATTAAAAAAAGAAAAACTGTCATGTAGAATTTGTGAAAGTAGTAGCGTCTTCTCTGAATGACTGCCTTATCAGACTTGTCATGGAATGTGAATGGCATTGCAGACAGGGCCATGAAGCAAACAGCACTGATTTTTAAGTATAGGGTACAAACAGCAGTTTTGTTAGAGACATACTTCGAAATGAGCATGCGAATTTGGCAAAGAAAGGAATTCAGAATTGTTACTCAACAGTGTATCAAGGTCAGAGGAAAAGGGGCGAATACTGACTGTAAGAGGAGCTCCATTAGTGATGGGGGAGAAGAAGAAAGACAACAAGGGTAGATTTGTGGTAATAAGCTGTTATTGGCAGTGAAAGAGGATTACATTGACATGTATTTGTATTCCCCCTAAAAGTACTATTAGGGAGATTAAGTGAATTTTGGAAGAGGTAATATGCTTCCAGCTAGGAATATTATTCATGGGTGGGAACTGGAACCTGATATGCAATAGTGAGGATGTACTAGGGGACTTAGAAGGAAGAATATAACAAAAAGGAGAGATGTGAATATTTGGAATGGAAAATGTGAAGTCACTAGCAGGAGCCCTCAAATACTTATATTTTTCTCCAAGGTACAATTACTTGGCTAGTCTGGAAACTATATTTTACAGGAACATGGGTATTTAATTAAAAATTATGAAACCTATGAAATAAGTATTTTACACCATGCACCAATAAAGACTAAGGTAAAAATGCAAAGTAATCAAGGTAAAATTAGACATTGGTGCTTTCCTACTTAGCTGTTAGAGAGGATTTTAAGGAATAGCTAGTGGAAATGATTCAAGTGTTGGTGAGGAATGTCTACATTTCTTCAGGAGGGTGGCTAGGGAGTAGAATAAAATGAAAATGGAATTTAAAAATATGGCAGAAATGAAAGAAAAACCATATAGGAAAGTATTAAAAGGAATTATATAGAGGGATTATCAATAATTAAGTGTTACAGGTTAAGATGAATCTTATGGGACAAGAAGAGGAGTAATTATTTAGTGCTACAGAGAAAACTAAAGGACTGTTTGGATACTATGCATGAGTTTAGAAAGGTGGGTGTTAAGCAGTTATAACAACTCCAGAGCACAAAAAACATTTAGCACAATGACTTTAACAAGACCTGTTTTAAATTTCTTTTGCCAAATTTAGTGTAGCTATGCTAGGGGGAAAAAAAACAGAAATCATGTAGGGGTATTAGAGATATTTCAGAAATTCTATGAAATCTGTATAGAGCAGAGGAGTAGGGGAACCAAGAAAAGGCAGAAGTGGAAATATTTATGGAATGCTTAGATATGGCAAGGTTAGAAGATGACAAGGCTCTAGAATTAATAGCCAAGATGGGAGGGAATGAGAATGGTGACATATAATTAATTCTAGAATTAATAGCCAAGATGGGAGGGGGTGAGAATGGTGACATATAATTAATCAACAGGGAAGTCTGTGGCAGCAGATGGTATTCCTGTAGAAGTTCAGAAGTTAGGTAGGAAAAAGTAATGGATCTGAGAGGTTTTATTTAATGATATTTTAAAAGGACTAACAGTACCACTGTGTTGGAAGAAAGCTGCTGTGTTGGCTGTACTACTCAGAGTGGTGAAGAGCCTTTAAGTCCAACTTTGTATAGACCACTTTCAATTCTGTGCCATGATTATAATGCATTCATGTCTACACTGGCTAAGAGAATGGCTGAGGTGTTGCCAAAAATTATAGATATGGATTATTGTGGTTCTGTGGAAAGGAGGCAAAACATTTCGCAACATTTTTCAGAAAGATGATGACTCAAAGGGAAGCAGAGTGCAAGACTAGGTGTAGGTCTTGATGCAGAAAATCCATTCTGTGGAGTTAGCTGGGATTTTGAGTAAGGCAATGCCAGAATTTCTGTTTCCTGATAGAATAATTTGGTTAATTAGGAAGATACATGAAGGGTCAGAGGTAAGAATCAAGATGGGAGGGTTGTTTTCAGATAAGGTGCATTCAAATAGCGAATCCAGGTAGGGTTGACCTCCTTCTCCTTTATATGCCATATCTTTATTACCGTTTGGCAAAGAAAATAAGAGGGCGATCAAAATTCAGGGGTATAGCTCATATGGTACTCAAGAAAAAATTAGTCTTGTATGCAGACAATATTATTTGGTACTTGATAAAGACAGAAAACGATATTTCAGTGTTGTGGAAGTTTTTGAAACAGTTTACTTTTCAGAGGCTCAAGTAGTAAACCGTGATCTCACACCAGAATTGGTTCAGCAATTCCCATATTTAAGGGGACATGATAAGATGAGATGGGTTAGATGGGAGGGGATGAGATGAAAATGGTGATGTATAATTTAGGTTTCTAGATTAAGAATGACTCTCTTATGGCATCTAAGGATATGCAGGAAGAGACTAAACAAAAGATTATATGCAAATTGAGAAGCTGGAAGTGCTTGACTATGGATATGGATAATATGGTACAAGCACTGAAAAGTTTTCTAGTCCCTTTTAATATTGTATACAGGTCAGGAATGTTTTATCAACCAGAGAAGTTGTAGACCATAACTAACAAAAAAATTAAAGGAATTTATTTGTGAAGGAAAGATGGCAAGAATAAAGATGGATAATTTGTTTCTGTACACAGAACAAAGTAGTTTAGGATTAGCAGATTTGAAGGGATACTTTAAAGCTGCACAGTTAAGGCTCATTAACATAACACAAGCAAAAGACTCTAAATCAAAATGGGGGAAATTATGTTGAAATAGGGGGTGGGAGAAGTTTACAACATAAAACCTTGTCCAACAGCAAAAACCAACCAGTAAAATAAAAAGTTCCATACTGAACAGACAAAAAATCTTTAATGCACAGTTCCAACAATAGAATGAGCGCTTTTGTCTGCCCACAGCAGACTTCTTCAGAATAATAAAACTCTGGTGCCTTGGTTTTTTATACAATCCTACATTGTGTAATTAATCAATAATTAAACCAATTAAGCCATCATTGTCTTTTAAAGGTGAAAGGGACTGGAGGTAGGGAGATATACCCTTACCTCAAGTCCTTTATAATATATTAAACATTTTTTATGTATATGCTATAACATCCTGAATAAATACTGAGATGTTGGAAATTCTACACAACAAATTAAAAAATTAAAAACATTACAATACAAGATTTTTGATCAAAAATATTATTAAAAATTGTGTATGAAAGAAATATATGTATATAAATACATTATATAGATGCAGTTCTTTTCATTAATTTGATAACCATTGAATGTTCGATTTTCATGACTCTCCTTAATGTTTGTTTGCTATTAAATAATACATAGGGCTGGTTTCTAGAACATTTTCTACTTTCATCAACTACCTATTTCATATAGGGCCAACCTGGGTTGAAAACCAATAAAATATTCCATTAAAATTAATATTCTTTATATGTAATGATATTAATACTGTTTTAAAATAGTGTACAAAAAAGTAGTAATAGTGTAAAAATGCATAGAACTAGAAAACAGAATAATATGGTAAAAAACACACAAAATTCGTCCATAGAGCCAATATCTAAAGGTAAAACAGTTAACAAATTGTGACAGGGAAACACTTCCCCTAGACAAATTAAATCACACGTCCAGCTGGATGGTGGGTCAGTGGGATAAGACTTTAGTTTCTATACCTGGAATGTATATGATGTGTATAGGGGATATATGGTAAGAAAAAATGTTGGTCCAAATAGTGTTTTTTATATTTTCACATTAAAATGCATTTGTAATGTTAAAATTATACCAAAGCAGCTTTATTTATTAAAATGGCTTTTATGTTGATATATTCATTAAGACCTGGAGAGTAATTGGACCTCAATCTTAATTGCCACTTTATCTCTCTTTGCAACAAGAGATTTTTAAAGTCCCCTCCCCTATTGTTTGCTTTAATAGAGTCTAGAATGCCAAAACAGAACCCTGTAAAACCGTCACACACTGTGGAATGTTTATAGAGAGCACTAGTGTCTTTCTTTACTCTGATGTCATTTGTGTGTTCATAAATTCGCTCCCTAAGTGTTCTCTCGGTTTTGCCCACATAGAAAGAGGGGCATTTTTTACAGGTGGCCAAATAAACTAACATTCTGCTGCGGCAATTACCTTTGTGAAAGAAAACCTTACTATTCAATCCATTTTTCAAATTTATATCTTCCTTTAAGTTTATATGTACACACTGTCTGCAACAACCACATCTGGTTGTTCCTTTCTTCTTGTCAACAGTGGTTGTTTCCATTTCAAACAATCTTTTGAAATTTATACCCGTCCTGTAAGAAAACATAGGTTTTTTACCAACTGTTTCATATATTTCCTTGTTTGTCTTAAAAATAGACCAATTGTTTTCTAAAATTTTAGTGAAACAGTCTGAAAATCCGTTGTATTCAACTAAACAGGCTCCAGAAAAATTTTTCTTATCTGAGGTGATGTTTTCTTTGGGTACCAAGTTTTGACCTAACAATGGTTTATATTTAGACCCCCAGCCTAGGTACACTTCCTCCAAAATTTCACCCACTGTGTGCTTTGGATAATCCCTTTCTATAAATTTTTCCATCAGAAAGGCAAATTCAAACTGTAAGTCTTTGTATTCGGAGGTCATTCTCGCTATTCTTACCACCTGACCCTTAATAATACTTTTTTTCTGATGAAAGGGATGCTGGCTATCAAAGTGTAGATAGCTGTTACACCAGGTATTTTTTCGAAAAATATTAGACTTGAAGCCTTGAACTGTTTTACTAAGAGTAATATCCAAATAATTGATACTCTGGTTATGTATTTCGTGAGTGAATGACAAAAAGGTAGTAGTTTCATTTATGTATTTCATAAATTCCTCAAATTTACCCTTCTCGTCATCCTCCCATAAAAGAAAAATATCATCTAAAAACCTAAGGTAAATTTTTATATTGTTCATAAATGTACTAGAAAAAATATACTGTTCTTCCCATCCAAGAAGAACTAGGTTGGCGTATATGGGGGCACAAGCTGCCCCCATAGCCACACCTGTCACTTGTTTATAGTGTTCCCCTTGGAATGTAATGAAATTGTTATCCAGAACAACTTCAGTCAGTTCTAATATTAGTCTTTTACTGTCCAGTGGTAAATCAAGATATTTATTAACACAATCCTCAAAATAATTGAAACCCTGATCTCTGGGTATACACGTAAATAGGTCTTTAACATCTATGGTAGCCATTTTGCAGGTTTCAGACCATAGATTGTCATTAATTTTACCCAAAAAATCCCAGGAATCTTGGACTAAGTGATTCTGTTTCTTAACAATTCCTTTGAGATTTTGATCAATATATACGGCCAGTGGGTGGGTTTTGGACTTTCTAGCTGAAACTATGGGGCGAAAGGGAGGCTTCAAAAGATTTTTATGTATCTTGGGTGTTCCAAAAAATTGTGGAACACATGAATGTTTTTGCTTCAAAAAGTTGTAAGTTTTGTCTTCAATTCTGTTTTCTATAAGATATTCTTCCAGAAGAGAATCTATTCTTCTGTAAGCTATTTGGACTTCATTATATGAAACAGTTGAATAAGTTTTCTCATCAGTCAATAACTTAGTTAAAGCATCATTGTAAGCCTCCTGGTGAAAGATTACCACACCCCCACCTTTATCTGGCTGCATAAATCTCAATTTTGCCTCTTTCCTTAGGTTTTCCAATAATGTTTCCTCGTCTTTCCTTAAATTCTTTTCAATAATACCTCCCTTTATATGTCTAAATGCTTCGTATATGTCATTGGTTACTATAGTTTCAAATGTATGAATGACCGGGTGCAAAGGTGGATTAAAAATACTTTTTCTACTAAATGTTGTAGGGGTTTCTATTGTGTTTCTTTCTGTATTAATGTCTGATATATTGTCATTAGATGAATTTCTGTGGTGATTCAGAACTTTCAAATTCAGTTTTCTAAGGTATAGTTTTAATTCTAACAATATGTTAGCTAGATCACCACAGGTAGTTTTGACAAATTTGAAACCCCTAGAAAACAATTCAAAATGAAGCTTTTCCAGCTTTAATTCTGTGTAATTGTGTATTTTAAAACCTTTATATTGAAAAGTAATACCATGGTCATCTTGTTTAATTACATCTATCTCATTCGCCTGTTGCTGTTTTTCCAGGCAAAACCGCTCCCACCCGTTGGTTCCTGTGGTCCCGGATCTGAGGGATTCCTTTGTTTGCCAATCTCTCCGATCTCCTGGGCCCTAAAAAAGTTTCAGAGGGCTCTTGAAAGGAATCCAATTCATCCATATAATCATTTCTCATCACATAGGTTTTTCCCTTTGCTAATCCTTCATAAAATTCCACCCTTTTGAATCTCCCTGGTTCATTCTGGTGGTAAACATGCCTTTCCTTCTTACTGGTGTAATTCCCTGAATTTTTCCAAGCTTTCTGAAATGGAGGGGGATAACTTTTACCTTTCTTATACTGTTCCCTGTCTCTAAATAATTTGCCCTGTTTTCTTACATATACCTTGTCAACTTTGGTTTCAATTCTTTTTAAAATTTTAAAATGTAAACTTTCATGTTCTTCAAATAACAAATCGTTCACTATCTCATTTTGAACACTGTTAACTTCATCCAATAACTTGTTAAGTTGCACTTCATTATACTTAATTAATTTTGAAATTAAAGTAAAGCCACATTCATCAAAAAAAGAATAAAAGTCAGTCAACACATTTTCCGTGTAGTGAATACCAAATGGAAATTTGTAAAATCTAAGTCCCTGAGGGACTATTTTACTAACTAAACATTGGTGTAAATAATTATTGTCAACTTGCAAACATTTGTATTTATACAACATTTTTTCAAAGTCAAACATTTTGTCTTTTAAAGAAAGTTCTTTGTGTTTAAAAACGTTGTCTTTCGCTGGGTGTTTACAACATAAGGAGAGAATAGGATTTTGGCTGCAGACTCTAACAACCATACAGAATAAATAACTAGGGAAAAAAGAATCATAAAGTGGAGGGCTGAGGCCAAGAAGAAGTTTGGACTTTAGAATAGAGACAGCATTCCTTATCAGTGATAGAGAAAGGGTTAAGGGAATAGTAAATGAAAGACCAGCTCTGGATGAGTTTATAGCAGAATCTAGAATAGAAGTTGTGGTTAAAAAAGGGATAATTAGTAGGACATAAAACCTAATGACTCAATCATAAGAGGTTAGAAAAGGCTGGAAAATAAGAATGGAAAGGCAATATACAAAAAAAAAAATAACAATGGCACCAAGTGTGCAACAAAACCTAGGAGGTTTAGGATTTTACATGGACTTGTTTGCATGAGTATCTTTGCACACCAAGTAGACTTCAGAGAATGTTTCCACACTAGATACCATTTTTTGGAGGTGCAATGTGAAAGTGTTGGGCATCTAGGAACTCATTTTTTGGGAATGCAGTGAGTTAACAGATTTTAGAAATTCTTTATAGGGTACTTTGTCAGAAACTTTGAGGGAGCAAATTATTTTAATTAATTTATTCCAGTGCAACTCATTTGAGTGTGTACTTTTAACTCCTAGTGGGTGTGACTTGAGCCTTTAAAAGAATGAAGTTATCACCTTACAGGTCAAACAAATATTCATATCTCTGGAATCATAAGTATTAACAGAAAACTGTAAATAAACTATTTGGGAAACATTAATCTTTACATTAGTAGCATTCATTCAGTTTGATGCTTTAAAATGGATTTTATAAGCCAAAATAAATGCGGTAAATGTTAGTGTTTTAAATTTTGTACAGCTTATAATATCTCAGTAACTATTTAAGCAAGACACATACTGCCAGGAGGATTTTCTTCATACAACTGTGAGCTTTCATATGAGGCTATACAGTTCTGTCAGTGTTAACCTGCCTGTTGAGATATTTAGAGAAATATGAAAATTATTATAATTCAATTAAACAGTTTACAACTAATATTCATTATCTCGACAGAGGTCAAATATCAGTACAGTTGTGTTTGCCATCAAGTATACTTTAAGATGAAGTCTTCTGATACCTTGTATTTAGCATAGTTTTAGAATTATTAATGCAAATATGATTAAGCAATATTTGACGCCTAGAGGCATCAAATAGGAGATAACTGCAGAAACTCCTGGAGGCACACTCTGCTGTGATGAGTCAACTAAGGACAATATTATTTTGAGCTGGGATCCATCCACCCATCCATCCTCAGCCCCTTTTCCCATTTTGCACATGGGGTCGGGGCATCACTTCCGCAGTGACAATCATCTCGAGCCAAGGTTACATTGCCGGGTGGCTAGTCCTGCCACGGTAGTTCATTCACACCACTCACTCGCGCACACACTCTCACCTACGGCCAGTTTAGTGTGTCTAACCCACCTACTGTATGTCTTTGGAATGTGAGAGGAAACTGGAGCACCCAGAGGAAACCTATGTGACCACAGGGAGGACATGCAGACTCCACACAGAAGGCACCCCAGGCAAGAATCAAACCAGAGATCTTCATGGCATGAGGTGACAACTCTAACCATGGCCACCCTTACAGTGTCTGGGAATTCAATTTATTTATCCCAACTCAATTGTTTTGAGCTGGCATATATAACTGAATTCCCTAGACACAGTAAGTCCTTACTAAGTTTAAGGATGATATCTGCCACAAAAGCAACTGCTAGAAAATGGAAATAATATATATATATATATATATATATATATATATATATATATATATATATATATAAAACTTTAACAGAATTATTGACTGTTTTAAAGGAGACAAAAGAATTGGCAGTGGGATCTTTAGAAAATTAAAGAAACAAACTACATAGAAATACAAGGAGTTTGTGGGTACAATGCACACAGAGTAATGCTCAGGATGAAAGTGTTTGTGGGTACAATGCACACAGAGTAATGCTCAGGATGAAGGTGTTTATGGGTTCAATGTACACAAAGTAATGCTCAGGATGAAGAGTGATATTTCAGGGAAGGCAGAACTTGAACAGTCTGTAATGTTTCACTGAATAATAATTTTTAAGACAGAAATCATGTTTAATGTACAGGAAAAACATCTTTGTAGTGGTTAATTTTGCCATGTATAATCGAATGTGTACTCATATCACTAAGTAATAAGTGATGTCAATAAAGATGTTTAAAAATGTTAATGTTGTCTAATACTAAATGGGAATCATTTTAGGAAGGCAGTAAGAATAGAATAAAGTGGAAGAGAAGGCTGGAGAGTATAAAGAAAGGCTAAAATAGAGGGTGGGTTGATAAAGGGAAGAAAGGTGAAAAAGTCACAGTAATTTTATAAAGGTAAAGAAGCGTGGGATGAGAAAAAGGTGTGATTTCAGTTTGGTTTAGGTATATGGTGACTGAGCTTGCCTAAAAAGCCACTATGGGGGCACAGTATACAGAAGCCATGAGGAGAGATGTTGTCAGTCTTCTCTCAGGCTGATGTATATTAGATCCCCTTCAAATGACACCAGCTGCTGAGCCAATAATTAAAGTCAATTATCTTTTGTTTGTATTGAAGCATCATTCTTAGCAATGGTAGGATACTGCTCAGTACTAGTTTCACACCTAGTTCAGATGCGTACTCTGATAGCTTGATCCTTTCTGTTTTCATATAATCAAGGAGGTGCATTTCATATCATTCAGTCACTAGGACCTTTCACAGACCCAGGCAATTACATACCCATCCAGCCTCATATGCAAAGCCATGGAAAGACTTATCATGGAACAAATCAATCAGGAAGCAGGGAACCCTCAAACACTGGACCTGTCTCAGTTTGCATTCATCAAGGGCAGGTCATGATTACTCAACCTGGTGGATTTTTTTGAAAAGGTCACCAAAGCAATGGATGAAGGCAGAATGGCACAGACATATACCTCAACCTGGCCAAAGCTTTTGACACAATTCCCCATTCAGGCAAAATAGAAAAGAAGAAGAAATTCCTGTGCCACCCACTAGATTGCCAGCTGGCTCACAGATAGGGTGCAGGAAATCAAAATCAGGGAAGTTATCTCCACAAAGAGACCAGTCACCAGTGGAGTCCCTCAGGGATCTGTGCTGGGACCTCTCCTGTCTGGCATTTACTTTTCTGAAGTAAAAGTTAATACCAAAAGTGTGTGAAGATGACTGCAAGCTAGGAACGTTCAATGAATTCCTAAATGACTTGGTTATCCTGTAGGGAGGCTTGTCCCAAATAAAAAAACTAGTGCCAAAATCATGGACTGAAGCTAAATTCCAAAAATGCATTAGTGTATCCTTTGAGAAGTCAGCTATTCCAGGGAAATACCACATTAAAAATACATTGCCAAGATTTGACCCAGTTCAGGATTTGGAATCTTACATGGACAGTCACTTAACGTTTGACCAACATTTATTTATTTATGTTTACATTTGTTAACCGGGCTAGTCTGTCTGGGTTCTTAGAAGCCTTTTTTCAGCAGAAACCTGAGGAGAAAAGCTCCCCAAAAAAAGTTTAAGTAAACAAATAGTAAGAACAAAGATAAACACAGATTACATTTTATACATACATCTGAAGTAATTACATAACATGCAATAAGGGAATATATAGAATGGATAGAAATACAATACATATATGGAAATTTTCACGTAGTATGGCAAGAAACTAAGCAGAAATATGGTAAGACTAAGGTCAATGCTGAACCAAGGTACTAGGCATGAAGTAAGTAAATATACAGATACAGTTGTGTGAACTTTGGAAGTTAAATAAATTAAAGAAAAGTAATAAGGGATTATGGGAATTGAGTGTAACATGAGCTAACTAGTATGGAATATGATGGAAATAAAAAATGTGTAGGTAGTAGTAAGAGAGAGAGAGCTAGAAGTGATACAGTTAAGTTAGGTTATCCCTGAATGTTTCTTGGGTATTATTTTAGAGCATGAACATATCAAATTTGATAGGAAAAAAGATTTAAGCTGTTTCTTGAAGGCATTTTTGTTTTCAAGTAGTCTTAAGGGCTAAAGGGAGTGTGTTCCAATTTTTTGCAACTGACAATAGAGTATTTTCCCAAAGGTTTTGTTTGGCTTATGAACTTCAAGAAAGTATTGATTAGTACTTCTTAGTGGGTGTTGGAGTGTAAAGTGTCAGAGAATTTGCAAGGGATGGGCAGGATTTAGGATTGTTTAGTATATTGTGGGCTATAAGAAGTTGGGATTGAGGCAGTAAGTTGGAAAATTCAGGCTGGTGTAAAGCCTTTAATGAGAGGCAGTGATGGGATTTGCAATGTTGATTTGCAACACAACTGGCTACATTGTTATATGTGGTTTGTAGTTTGGATATTCGGTTACTCTGTAGATGGGTAAGAATAGGTGAAGCATAGAGTAGGGATGGTAGAAGCAGGGATTGGGCAAGGGATGGCCTGGATACACAGGGAAGAAAGTTTTTGTGACGGTAAAGCAGACCTAGTTTTTTGTGGTTTTTTTTGTTTTGTTTTTTTTAATTGAGCTATGAATGTGATGGTTAAATTTAAGTTCATCATCAATTATTGCTCCAAGGAGTTTTGTTTGGGTGTCAGCAGAAATTTTAGTTCCATTAAGGGATGTTATGGAAAAGTTCAGTTTTGCATGTTCCAGATTTTTCTGTAGGAAAAGTAGTAGCTTAGTTTTGCTCGCATTTAGCAGGAGTTGGATTGTAGCCAGTTTTCAATTGAGTGGAGTGAGTTTTGTGTAAGGGATTGAAGGTTTACTTTGTTGTCAGCAGAGTTGATGGTCGAGTCATCAGCATACTGAATAAGATTGGATTGAGGCCAGGATGAGAAAAGGTCATTGGTAAATACATTGAAGAGGAGAGGGCCCAATATTGATCCTTGTGGGACCCCTGTCCTACCTGATAGAAAGAGGGAGTAGGAAGAGTTGCATCTAACAGCCTGGTGTCTGTTAGTGAGGTAATCACAGAACCAGGAGGTGGTGGAGTTTGAGAAGCCTAGGTTGGAGAGTTTATAGTGAAGTATGGTATGAGATATGGTGTTGAATGCTTTTGACAAGTCCAGAAAGAGGGCTGATGTTATTTTGCTATTATCCCTGACTTGAGCAATGTTATTAATAAAGGATACAAGAGTGGTAGCTGTGCTATGTGTGGGGCGGAAGCCATGTTGAGTTGGTGTGAGTAGGTTTTCTTTTAGCAGATGATTAAGTACTTGCTTATGGATACACTTTTTCAGTATTTTGGAGAGAGGAGGCAGTATGACAATTGGTCTGAAAGTGGTTGGTTCAGTGGAGTTTCCTCCTTTATGAAGAGGTACTACAAAAAATTTCTTCCAAATTTCAGGGACTTTGCCTTCTTTTATGGATCTATTAATCAGTTGTAAGGAAGTCCATATGTATTGCACAGCTTATAAACAAAGGGATTGTGTCTACATCCAAGGATGTCATTGTGCCCCTTTACTCAGCCCTCATTAGGCCAGTCATTGAATATAATGCCCACTTTGATATGTTTCTGTCCAAACATGTGCAACAAATGGAACGTCCACACAGATACCTTACTAAAAGGATGCAAGTACTAAACAGCATGTTTTTCATGGACTGACTCAAAACCCTGTCACTGAACTCTATTTTCTACAGACTGCTAAGAGGTGACCTGTGTTTGGTATACAAGGCATCCTCCAACCCAATGCTGATGGATTTCCTGCATGTCATCAAGTCAGATGGCACTGAAATACTCTGTCTAGAGATCTAAACCTCTTCTGAAACATCAACAGAATTGTTTGGAGGGACATGAACATCTTGCAATGGGTACTGCTGCCCTGGAACAAACTGCCCCTTCACATAAAAGAAATATGAGCCCTGTCCATATTCAAAAGCAACTTGGATCTATGAATGATTAATTTACCCCAGGATTGCCCGTATATACTAAGGCAGCATATAAATGCAGGAGTCCCCTCAAATTGTCTATGGTATGATCCCAGTTATTCTCATTGGGGTAATATAGAATTATTGACCCTGGGATAAGTAAGGCCAGTCGCTAACCAGATGGGATAGGTTAATTCAAGCACAAATAGGGAAACTGGCTAGACTTAAAATGGTCCACACAAGGGCAACTACCCTAGCACTCGCCTGTGAACCTATTCATGCAAACGTTCTCAATGACCAGGTCATATATCTGCTTGGAGTGAAAAGACTTGAGGCCCCTAGTGACCATGCAAATCCTGGCACCAGAGAGAAAGCTCACCATTATTCTGCCTTTTCTCAGCCTAGTGAATGGAGCATTTGTGTGTCTAATTATGGGTTCACCTATGGCCAGGATGTTGTCATATGTACAAGCCTGGTTTTACTGCCTTAAAGGCTTCTGCATGCGGGTTAATGGTCATTTTTAGGCAAGTTTACTGTAATGTCAGAAAGTGCTGTATGTTTCAGAATATGGAGGAAAGAGACTAAAAATATAATACACAAATTGGAGCATCTTGACTATGGAAATGGATAGTAAGAAGGTACATGCAACAAGTAGATTTGAGAGTTTAATCTGATACCTGTATTTAGGACTTCTAGGAGGCATGGGTAGAGATTTTTTAATGGCATCTTGTAAGACAGTTTTGTGTGTACAGGATGTGGATATTACATAGTTGTAGATGGGGATAAAATAATACTAAGCTCACTGCATACTATTGGTTGAGAGAGGGACACCTCCAGTTAGGTATTTACACCTCTCACAGATAAAATTCTTTGAGTTAAGGAGGAGTTCATTTTCAGTGAGCAGAAGGCATTTCTTACACTGCCGTAGGATACTATGTGCTATAGGTTCATAGGTTCATACTAGGCTATCTGCCCGAGGGCATTTACAAGCCTAGCCCATCGTTTTGTGGCTTACGCCACCCCTTTAGTATGGGGAACTATACGCATTATTTTGCTGTGCCTCTGTCGAGCAGTGACACTGAGGTAATCCCTGGGGTATATCTGCGATCTCCCATCCATTGGTCAAGATTTCTCTTGAACAAGGCCAGCGAGGTGCTCTGCCTCACATGTACCGGGATTTTGTTCCACAGCATAGGGAGTCTTTGGGTGATGAATCTATCCCTCCAGCACGTCCTATTAATAGCCGTGTCAAGGTTTAAGTCTCCCGCCCTTGTGGCTCTGATGGATCTAGATTTTTTGAGGTGAAGCATATTCATCAAATCTGGGTTTGACATGGCCTTGTATGTTAGGCAAAGGTCACCTCTGAGCAAGCGGTGGCGACTGAATAGAGCTGGAGTTCTTTCAGTCGGGCAGCATAGGACAGATTTTTGAGACCCTTTATCCTTTTGGTGAGGAACTTTTGTGGCCTCTCCAGCTGCTGCAAGTGTCGGGCCAGATGCATTCCGAATGGGGCATTGTACTCAATCATTGGTCTGATGAGTGATGAGTAAAGGGAGACTATGACCTCCCTTGATCTAGATGAGAATCCCTTCATGATAAGGTGGGCAATGTAGAAGGTCTTCCTAACTACTTTAGCTACATGGGTGTCGAATGACAGACTACTATCAACCTGGGTCCCCAGGTCCCTGATAACTTCTTCTGTGCTCAGTGGATTGCCACCTATTTGGTAGCTAGGGGTAACCTTGTTTTTCCCGAAGGGTATGACTATGCATTTTTTGGCATTTAACTTTAGGCCATGGCTCTGGCACCAGTTATCCGTTTCTGTGAGACCCTTCTGAAGGATATCTGTGTCAGATGTGTTTTCTACTATGGCCCAGTTTGCAGTCATCTGCAAACTTTGTCAGCCATAACCCTCCTGTGTTTGCTTGTACTTGGAAAAGTAGATGCCAAACAAGAGTGGGCCCAGGACTGAGCCCTGTGGGACACCACTTGTGACAGGCTTTGAGTCTGACATGGCGCCAGCAACTCTGACCCTGTGGGTTCTGTCACTCAGCCAGTTTGCAACCCATCTTGTGATGTATGGGTTGACATTTAAGCTGATGAGTTTTTCAATGATACCCAAGTGGGGTATTGTATCGAAGGCCTTAGCCAGATCGAGGTAGGCTGTATGGACTGCCTTTCCCTCATCAATGGCTTTGGTGACTGTTTCGAAAAAGTCAACCAAGTTTAAAAGGCATGATCTGCCTTTGACAAAGCCAAACTGGGTTGGATCCAAAGTCTGCAAATTCCTATGTCTTTATTTATGAGGTCCATTATGATCCTCTCCATGGCTTTGCAGATAAGGCTTGTCAAGCTAATGGGCGGTAATTTCCAGGGTCGGTGGAGGCACCGCCTTTGTGAAGTGGTACCACAGTTGCAGTGCGCCACTCCTGGAGTGCGTATGCAGAGGTAAGACTTTGATTAAACAGCTGTCCTAGCTGTGGGTTTAATTCCTCATTGAGTTCATGGAGCACACAGCCGGGGACACCATCAGGTCCCATGGATGCTGTGTTTTTGCTTTGGAGAGAGCAGTTCTCACTTGGGCGCTGGAGATGTTTGGGGGCTGCAATCGTTTGGTATAGATATCTCTCCTTTTGGGGGAGGGGAGAAGTTTGCACTGAACCTGTCAGCCAGTATGTTGGCAATGTCTGTAGGATCAGTAATCTTCACATCATTTTGAACTAGCTCTGAGCATATCTGGGAGTTTCCTCCCAGGTTTCTAACATAGCTAAAGAAGGCCTTATGATTGTCTTTTGAGTCTTTAGCTATTTTTCTCTCGAAATTTGCTTTGGATGATTTTATGAGAGCTCTTAGTTTTTTACTTATAGTGATCAAGGGTGTCTTACCTTTTAAGGATTTTGCTCTATCTTGTAGTAGCTTCCTCCTTTTGTTGTAGAGTTTGTTTATGGCTGGGGTCCACCAGACTGGACGCTTGCCTTTGGTACAAAGAGTCTTTGTTTTGCTTGGGATTGCCTTATCCATGCAGTCCTGGAGGTGCTGGTAGAAGGCATTTGTAAGTGATTCAGCAGCTTGAGTACTGTTTTCCGCCGGCTCGGGGCCCTTAAAGGAGACCACACTAGTCTTTAGAAGTGTGAAGTCGGCTTTTGAGAAGTTCTTTACTGTGGTCTTTTTTATTTCAGGTCCGGGTGGGATGAGGACCTCCAGCGAGATTAGTTTGTGGTCTGATCTCACCAGTGAGGGGTACACCTCCGGTGTTGAACATTGTGCTCCCATGTTCGTGATGATGAGATCAAGTATGTTATCTCCTCTTGTGGGGATGGTGACTAGTTGTTCCATGGCATTTGAGTTTATGAATTCCAGGAACTTTTGGGCTAGGGTGTTTGGGCTTGAGTAGTGTTCCCAGTCTATATTAGGGTAATTGAAGTCACCTAGTATGATGGTGTTTGGTGATACATTTATCCCCTCTAGTGTTTTCAGGAAGGCCATGTGAGGTTCCTGAGTTTGTGAGGGTGGCCTGTAACATGCTACAAATTGCAGAGCAGTCTTGCCTATGGTTAATTGCACCTGGATGGTCTCCGATGCATCGTGCGTTGCCACCAGTCTTGAGGTGTGGGTGTCCTTGATGAATATGGATCCCCCCCCTCCTTTCTTGGTATTGTCCGGATTTTGGGGCGTAACGCATGATATGAGGTAAAACCTGATAGCGCTGGGGTGCTCTCAGGAGCCTTGAACCAGGTTTCTGTCACAGCACAGACATCGATGTTCTCCATACTAAGAAGGGCCTCGAGTGCGTGCATTTTGAGATTTAGACTTCTGGCATTGAGCAGCGTTACCCTTAGTTTTTTCCTTTTTGTGTTCTAGGGTGGTAGGTTTAGAATTTGAGCCTTGCCTAAAAAGGCACTATGGGGTGGCAAGAGCCTTTGCCAATATCCGGAATCCCAGGGTGACAGGTGCAAGCCGTCCCTTGCGAGCAGCGTGGCTTGTCCAGCATGTCATCCCAGGCAGACAGACACTGGATCCCCTTTGAATGACACCAGTGTTTAAGCCAATTGTTAAAGCTGATCATCTTATCTCTGTATTGTGGCATCATTCTTGGTGAAGGTAGGATACTGCTCAAGGTCAGGGTCATATCTGCCTGGGCTACATAATCAGAGAGCTCCTCAATGTCTCTTTTCATGTAGTCCAAGCTGGTGACTCTCAGGTCGTTTACACCAGCGTGGACAATGACTGAGTCATATTTGTACCTGCTGTTGAGAGACCTGAGTGCTTGCGTTATGTGGCGGATTCTAGCGTCCGACAGGCAGCTTACTGTGACCTTCTCCTTACTCAGTCTGGTGGGCGGGGCGTCAGTGTGTCTGACTATGGAGTCACCAATGACTAGTGTGTCTGGCATTGTGTTTGGCCTTAAGGGCTGTGACTGTTTGACACTCTGACTGTGAGGTCTATGTGTTGCAGGTGTTGTGTTCTGAGGTGGTGGTTGTTTGGGTGTCTGCTTTGGTGGCCTCTGCTGTTTTGGTAGATTTTTGATCAGAACCTCCGAGTATGTCTTTGTGTGTTTATGTGTATGATTTGAGGTTGTAATGGTACTATGTGAGACTGGGTCTATAGTGTGTGTGGTAACCTTCTCCTCCTGACTGGTCTTGCCAGTCCTATGTTGAGAGAGCTCAGCCTCCAGTTTGGCCATATAGTTGCATCTCTCGCATGTATTTGTGTTTTGTGGGAGGAGGAGAGGGTTGTCTGTGTACATGAGGCAATTGTAACATTGCTTCAATATTCCCAGGTTCACCAGCTGAGCAGGAGAGGACACTAGCAACTGATCCCTCGACATGCTAGAAGGAATAGACAAAAAAAACTTTAAAAATGATTCCGGGGGAATTGGGTGACCGAGAAATGGGGGGTTGCCTTTTTTGGGTACTATCTATGACAAGAGTGCCGTATCAAGGTAATAAGTACTGTAGGAGCAAGTGCTACGTTTAACAGATAGAGAATAGTCTACTTGGAGTCAAGTAGAGATGATCTTTTTAATTATAGGATACGCTAATTAGATCAGTAGTATAGTTCGAGGGAGGTAGTTTTAAGGGAAAATTTGAAGAGTGGACTTTAGGTAGCCCGAATAGTTTAAACCTGCTTAACCGGAGCTGCCCTAGTGTGCAACAGTGGCAATTCCGCGCTAAATCGCGCTAATGCACGCTAAAGTGTGCTTTATAGCAGGGGGCTGGAAAAGACAGGAAATGACCCAAAATGGCCAATAAACTACAAGTTACTGCCTTAAACCACTCCTCTGAGGACAAATGAAGGAGTTATGGAAATGACCCCTAGTGGCCAATAAAACTACAGTTTCAAGTCAGTAACCACCTCTACGGGGGGCAGGGAAGCTGCTCAATGTTAGTCACTGCCACTGATGAACACAGAGACCCTCCCTCAGCCCAAGCAAAAATGGCCTCACAGAAACTTTCAAACAGTTCAGGAACAGCAAGCCTGTAACTGAACTTTTTTAACTCTCAGAAAAGTGGGAAAACAGCAAGATTTTTTTTTGTTTTTATTTTTTACAGAGATAGCAGAGGTTCACAAGTAATATCAAGTTATAACAGTGCAGTAAATGACCCCACACAAGAGTGCTAGGTCAAGGACAGAAAATATGCAAGTTTTAAGAAAAAAACAATTTAAAATTAAGTGCAAACAGGAAATTCAGCAAACAGCTTTTGGTTGTGCTCTAAATACAGCTACTAATACAGAAATCAAGTTTAACAAGCCAGAAAATGCTCAAGCTAGGCAGCTATGCAGAAAAACTTAGCAAATAAACAGAGGAAAAATACTTAAAATCTCAAAAGTGGCTCCCTTCTTCTCTCAGCGTTTTTCCCTCTTGGAGGGTGCTTCACCAACAGCCAACAAGCCTGAAAAGACGCTCAAACCACGAGGCAACTAGGTTTTAAGAGAGGAAGATGAAGGAGTTATGGAAATGACCCCTAGTGGCCAATAAAACTACAGTTTCAAGTCAGTAACCACCTCTACGGGGGGCAGGGAAGCTGCTCAATGTTAGTCACTGCCACTGATGAACACAGAGACCCTCCTTCAGCCCAAGCAAAAATGGCCTCACAGAAACTTTCAAACAGTTCAGGAACAGCAAGCCTGTAACTGAACTTTTTTAACTCTCAGAAAAGTGGGAAAAAAGCAAGATTTTTTTTTGTTTTTGTTTTTTTACAGAGATAGCAGAGGTTCACAAGTAATATCAAGTTATAACAGTGCAGTAAATGACCCCACACAAGAGTGCTAGGTCAAGGACAGAAAATATGCAAGTTTTAAGAAAAAAACGATTTAAAATTAAGTGCAAACAGGAAATTCAGCAAACAGCTTTTGGTTGTGCTCTAAATACAGCTACTAATACAGAAATCAAGTTTAACAAGCCAGAAAATGCTCAAGCTAGGCAGCTATGCAGAAAAACTTAGCAAATAAACAGAGAAAAATACTTAAAATCTCAAAAGTGGCTCCCTTCTTCTCTCAGCGTTTTTTCCTCTTGGAGGGTGCTTCACCAACAGCCAACAAGCCTGAAAAGACGCTCAAACCACGAGGCAACTAGGTTTTAAGAGAGGAAGATGAAGGAGTTATGGAAATGACCCCTAGTGGCCAATAAAACTACAGTTTCAAGTCAGTAACCACCTCTACGGGGGCAGGGAAGCTGCTCAATGTTAGTCACTGCCACTGATGAACACAGAGACCCTCCTTCAGCCCAAGCAAAAATGGCCTCACAGAAACTTTCAAACAGTTCAGGAACAGCAAGCCTGTAACTGAACTTTTTTAACTCAGAAAAGTGGGAAAAAAGCAAGATTTTTTTTTTTGTTTTTGTTTTTTACAGAGATAGCAGAGGTTCACAAGTAATATCAAGTTATAACAGTGCAGTAAATGACCCCACACAAGAGTGCTAGGTCAAGGACAGAAAATATGCAAGTTTTAAGAAAAAAACGATTTAAAATTAAGTGCAAACAGGAAATTCAGCAAACAGCTTTTGGTTGTGCTCTAAATACAGCTACTAATACAGAAATCAAGTTTAACAAGCCAGAAAATGCTCAAGCTAGGCAGCTATGCAGAAAAACTTAGCAAATAAACAGAGAAAAAAATACTTAAAATCTCAAAAGTGGCTCCCTTCTTCTTCTCTCAGCGTTTTTTCCTCTTGGAGGGTGCTTCACCAACAGCCAACAAGCCTGAAAAGACGCTCAAACCACGAGGCAACTAGGTTTTAAGAGAGGAAGATGAAGGAGTTATGGAAATGACCCCTAGTGGCCAATAAAACTACAGTTTCAAGTCAGTAACCACCTCTACGGGGGGCAGGGAAGCTGCTCAATGTTAGTCACTGCCGCTGATGAACACAGAGACCCTCCTTCAGCCCAAGCAAAAATGGCCTCACAGAAACTTTCAAACAGTTCAGGAACAGCAAGCCTGTAACTGAACTTTTTTTAACTCTCAGAAAAGTGGGAAAAAAGCAAGATTTTTTTTTTTTGTTTTTGTTTTTTACAGAGATAGCAGAGGTTCACAAGTAATATCAAGTTATAACAGTGCAGTACATGACCCCACACAAGAGTGCTAAGTCAAGGACAGAAAATATGCAAGTTTTAAGAAAAAAACGATTTAAAATTAAGTGCAAACAGGAAATTCAGCAAACAGCTTTTGGTTGTGCTCTAAATACAGCTACTAATACAGAAATCAAGTTTAACAAGCCAGAAAATGCTCAAGCTAGGCAGCTATGCAGAAAAACTTAGCAAATAAACAGAGAAAAAATACTTAAAATCTCAAAAGTGGCTCCCTTCTTCTCTCAGCATTTTTTCCTCTTGGAGGGTGCTTCACCAACAGCCAACAAGCCTGAAAAGACGCTCAAACCACGAGGCAACTAGGTTTTAAGAGAGGAAGATGAAGGAGTTATGGAAATGACCCCTAGTGGCCAATAAAACTACAGTTTCAAGTCAGTAACCACCTCTACGGGGGGCAGGGAAGCTGCTCAATGTTAGTCACTGCCACTGATGAACACAGAGACCCTCCTTCAGCCCAAGCAAAAATGGCCTCACAGAAACTTTCAAACAGTTCAGGAACAGCAAGCCTGTAACTGAACTTTAACTCTCAGAAAAGTGGGAAAAAAGCAAGATTTTTTTTTTTGTTTTTTTTTTACAGAGATAGCAGAGGTTCACAAGTAATATCAAGTTATAACAGTGCAGTAAATAACCCCACACAAGAGTGCTAGGTCAAGGACAGAAAATATGCAAGTTTTAAGAAAAAAACAATTTAAAATTAAGTGCAAACAGGAAATTCAGCAAACAGCTTTTGGTTGTGCTCTAAATACAGCTACTAATACAGAAATCAAGTTTAACGAGCCAGAAAATGCTCAAGCTAGGCAGCTATGCAGAAAAACTTAGCAAATAAACAGAGAAAAAATACTTAAAATCTCAAAAGTGGCTCCCTTCTTCTCTCAGCGTTTTTTCCTCTTGGAGGGTGCTTCACCAACAGCCAACAAGCCTGAATAAGGTTGCCAGTAGAAGAATAAGTCTGCTGTCTTACTTTGTTGACCAGTGTTGCTGTGTGATGGATTGTGTGGGGAAGGAGAAATAATACAAGGAAAAGTTTATTGGAATGAAGAAATGCAGGACCACGCACTACAGAGAAGGATGATGGAAATCTCATAGGCATCCCTCAGTACAGCCCAGCAAAAGGTATTTTGACAGGGCAGAAGTGGATATTTCACTCACAGAAGTGAAATGAAGGTAGACTTTCAGTAGTACAAAAAGAAAGAAATTACTTCCATGCACTAAACATTATGTAAATAAAACTGCTGTGTCACTGTGCCCAGGGAGGCTCTGAGAAGTAAGTATTAACTAAGAACACAAAATAACCAATGGAAAACTAGTGAAATCTGAAGACTGTGCTATAAGGTACCCAGTACCTGTAGCAATCTGTTTGATTCTTACTTGGATCAAATAACTTCTTAAATCTAAGATGGCCGCTATACCAGGCCAAACAGATTACTTAAAACAGATAGTAAAATGCAAAAATAGTATCAGACTATGCAGAAATAGGTCTAAGCGGTTATATGAATTATCTTGTACTGTGTTAGTAATTTTATAATATTTTATATTGTACTTATTCTAATTTTACATATTTCTGTTGCTGTTCTGCTAAGATTACTCCAGAGAGCACCCTCCACACCTGCAGATGTTTGTGGTGTGGATCTTCCAAGATAGCTGCACACTGATCAGCAGCTTGATTTTATCTCTCCCCGTGTTAAAAATATAAATAAAGGTCAGTGACTCTGCAAGTTTTAATAAATTTAGTTACTGGCTAGTAAATATACTGTGTGGATGCCAGGAAAGAAGAGACTTGGAAAGCATGAAAGAAAACCAGCTAGAAAAGGTGAAGAGAAAACACTTGACTGTGAAGAATCCTACACCTGTTAAGCAGAAAGCAGTTCAAGCTCCAGCTTTGTGCAAGACATGGTTTCCAGTAATCTAGAGGAAATCAAATGTGCTCAGAGCTGATTCAAATAAACAAAACTTTACAGCAGTATATCAGCTAGTAAACCCTCACACACCCCAGTAGACACATCAGAGAGCTTAGCTACTCAATTCAAAAAATTCTGTACTGAAACAATTCTTGTCCTATCTAACCACAAAATAACCAATACAACCCCTCCCCCACAGTACCCTGTGACTCACCCAGCAACACCAACACATTTCAGCTTTAGCCTGTTCCTATGAACATAATATGATACCTTAAGAAACTTAAGCCCACAACACTAGCATCTGACAAATTACCTGCTGAATTTCTAAAAATAGCTGCTGACGCCATTGCGTACTCAATATCCATACTTATTAATAGATCTTTGTCTGAAGTCCATGTTCCTGAAACCTGGAAAATATCTCATATCATCCCTCCTCATAAAGGTGGTAATTCTACAGAACTGACAAACTACAAACTAATAGGTATTCTATCTCCTGTAGCCAGAATTATGAAAAGATGTATACATACCCAATTTATGGATTACTTACAATTCCACAAACTGGTCTCTAACACTCAACATAGATTTTGCCCATTTCATAGTACTACCACTGCCCTAATGTCCTATCACAATGCAGTTAACATCCAGAGAAACAAAGGCAAATATGTATCAGCTACCTTCCTAGACCTAAGGCCTTTGATATGGTCAGTCATAGTATACTTATTAAGGCCCTTACTGACCTATGACTTAGTCAGTCCTCCATAACCTGGTTCCAAAGCTATTTAACTAGCCGCCAGCAGTTCTGTGGCAGCATGAACTTTCACCTCTTCTTCACTCTTGGAGTACCTCAAGGGTCAATACTTGGCCCATTACTTTTCTCTGTATAGACTAACAGTCTTCATACTTCTACTCCCCGTCAACCATCTTACAATGTTATATGCAGATGACTCCACATTAATATGTGTAGCTTCTTTCTTATGTGAACTCCACACTCTTACTCAAGAATCATTTCTCTCTGTTGAAACATGGCTTACCAAGTTTCAGTTTATTCTTAACCCATCCAAAACTAAACTTCTGCTCTTTAAGCCTACTCAGTCCACCTCTGCAGACCCCACCTTTAACATCACATCTAACAATTATACTGTTATTTCTCCCACTGAACACACCAATCTTCTTGGAGTTAAGATTGATAATAAATTGAGATTTGACATGCATATTGCCCAGACCAGTAAGAAAGTACAAAAAAAATCTGGGCACCCTTTGCAGAAATGGGCAATATTTCACCAAAAGACATGAAATCCACCGTAGATCGCACTCATCTGATCTCCACACTTCTCTATGCTTCCCCTAGTCTTACTAACCTCAGAAAGACAGACCTAGCTTAAACTAGACTCCTGTTATAACAAAATAACTAGGTTTACCTCAGACACCCCATACAGATCACACCACTGCACATCACTAAAGTAGCTTAACTAGCTAGAGTTTCCCCAACTTTTGCACTTCAATCAACTTACTTTTGCTCATAAAATCCTTTATCAACCAGAAAAAACCTCTGCACTGCAACTTCTACTTCATCCCTACACTAGTAATAGAACTCTTCACTCCAATAATAAATTCCTTCTTGAAGTAACAGCATTTCTAAAATATAGAACTCCCTACCAACAAATTCATCTTCCATCTCTTCACTAACCCAGTTTAAGCAAGCATTAAGAACTCACTTCCATGCTACCTGGTTATGCTCTTGTACATGCTCTGCCTAGTTCTACTATTCCTATATTACAGTCTTTAACCACCTATTTGAGCAATTATTACTAATTAGTTAATGTATCTATTGATGTCACCTATGACTTTTTACCTTGTAAATTAGAATATACTAATTGACAGTGTACTTGCTGTCTCATTTGTATGCATATCTCTTTGTAAATGATATTTTGTCTAATTTTTCTAATATTGTACTTCCGATGTTTGATTTATAATTGGCTTGTATAATGTGATACACCATTGTTTCTCAATTATATCTCAAATGTTATGTTATTTGTGGAGCTTTTCTCCGCTGGTCTCCACTGAAAAAGGACCTGTGTAAAATAAAATAAAGTAATAAAAGGTTGAAAAAAATGAAGCTTTAAACAGCTATTCAGATGAACTGATAAAACTTGGCTTAATCTAATTATGAGCTTTTTGTGTAAACAAATAATTAAGAGGACACTGAATGTAAAGTTTCCCTTGGGAAGTAAATGTTCAGTGTGAGTTGAGAAGTTTGCAGATGAGAGCAGCTGTACATTTTGTACTTGTGTTCCATGGAAACAAGCTGACTGTAGGAGTAAGCAATAATGGCCACAGCCCATTTTTGTAAGACTAAAGGTCAATGTTTTCTGAAAGCATATAAACTGCTTTTCACATCTGGGAGGGAATGAAGATAAGGACAGTCAACAATTAGTGAAAGTAGGAGCACTAGTTGTAACATCCGTCTTAGCATAGCTAAGCTAAATATTAGGTTAAGTAATTCCTGTGTATACATACATTGATTTGGCACAATAATTCCTATCAGTAGTGTTAAACTTCATGATTTTAAGATGTACATAGCTTGTGTTTTTGATTTAAGTTAATAGATTATAAGGGATGTTCTTGGGGTGTGTTTGCTTTTTTTGTTCAATTGTTTTCATTAAGACAAAAAGTCTTGTAAAATGTGACATAGGTTCAAATGGAGATGACAAGAAACATCAGTGTAAAAGATCAACCTGCCAAGTAATGTGTGAATGTAACACAAAATCTGGAAATAGACATTAAAAACTGCCATATGTAGTAGGTGGGAATTTATTTCTTATCATAATGGCTACTCTATCCATATTCTTTTGGAATGTGAATGGCCTCACATGTTGACAAAAAGGAAAGTTTTTAATTATATTAAGAAATGCAGAGTGCAAATATCAATGCTACAGGAGATGCATTTGTAAAAATTGAGGATGTGAATTTGATAAAGAAAGGATTTCAGGAGGGATATTCAGCAGAGTATCAGCAACAAATGAAAAGGGGGGTACTTATATTAATTGCTTAGGAAGTTCCAATACTGATAGAAAAGTAAAGAAAATAATAATGGTAGATTTGTGATAGTAAAGGGCTACTGGCAGGGGAGGAGGATTATGGTGGCATGTATTTATCTTCCACTAAAAACTGCTATTATGGAGATTAAGAAAATTTAGTAGAAGTAATCAGCTGGCATCAGGTAATATTACTTATAGGTGGAGACTGGAATTTGATTTGCAACACTGAGGATGTATCTGGAGGACCTAGAATGGAAACTATAACAAAAAACTGTAGATTTCTGAAGAGGTTTATGAAAATATTTGGTATGAAAGATGTGAATTCAGTGGAAGGAACTCTGAGATAATTTACATATTATTGCCAAAGGTACAATAACTGGGCTAGACTAGAATTATATTTCAAAGCAACATATGCATTTAATTGAAACCATTGACACACACCCATTAACTATTTCAAATCATGTGCCAGTTGTGACGACCCTCCACTGGACCATTAATCAGGGAGCCTCAATCCTCACCACTGTCAGCAGTCGGGGATGTTCACTGAGAGGATGACAAGTATACACACAGTATTTCCAGATGCAGCTCTCTGCAAAAAGTGCAATTTCCCTTAAAAGCACACTGAGACCACAGTCAGTCTGGGACTGGTTTCTCCCTCTTCCTCCAGATCTCCAATTAGACTACCCACTGGCACAGCTATAGAGTTGAGATCTCAGCTGAGTGACCAAGCCAAGATCTCCAGCACCCTGTCTGTCCAACCAGTGCTTCGTGTCCCTGCCCAGGTAGCTGACATGCACACTCTTTGAGGTTTGATTTACACACACACGCACTCACACCTGGCAAAGGCTGGCACAGGTTTACTAGCTATACCTCCTTCTGCCCAGACTATAAGGTAGTTATTACTGCCACTAGTCACTCCTTTTCATCTACTTTAAGGCCCTTAACAAAGGGTGTCCAATCATGCTGTGTAATATTAATACTAATAGAAATGATAGTTTGACAAAGAGCAAGGCTGTTAGGAGTGGCCCACACAATGTCACCAAATAAATATGCAAGTACTCTCAAAACTTAAATATCTCTACACAGATCAGCCACAATGAAAGGTTTAAATATATTTAATAATAAATAATAAAAGAACAAGACAATATTGAATATATACTCACAGTGACAAAAGAGTTCAAAACCACACAAAATATTTAAAGTAACATTGCAGTACAGGCTCACACAAATAAAGAAAAACATCTAAACTAAGTTTTACTTTATTCCTGACTGTATCTAAGAGAGTTATACTGTTCCCTGGAAACTTACTTCATTAGAGCAAGGCAAATGCTGTGAATGTTTTTTTTCTTGTTGTCAGGTCTAAGACAGAATGCAGAATACTCTGTATCATTAAGAGACTTCTCAAATTAATATCTAAAATGTTACTGCTGGGATAGCTTGCAGAATGACATAATTTCTGGTCATCTGACTTTGTTTCCAGACCAAAACCCATATTGCTAGAAGCTGGCAGCATTTAGTATCTACCTGTAAAAATATACAGACAAGGGCTTTTGCTCAGATCTTTGGCAGATGTTGTAAGTCATAAAACCATTGCATTCCTTTGTGCTTCAAAATTAGCAATTAGTTCACTCCATGGACAATACAGGAAAGGTTCCTAGCACAGACTTTGTTTCGCTAGCTGCAATGAAAATTTGAGAGTGCACCTCTCTATTGCGTAGCCTATAAAGTAATTTAATTTCAGATATGTTTCTAAAGTTTGCTGGACTGAGGTTAACCCTTCAGTTTCCTCTGTTAAGCACATACATTTAAACAGTTACAATAATGCAGGCACATTTCTTTTCTCTTCCAGTAGGGCACACTGGTTACATTTCTAACACAGCACTCTACAGATACCTTTTCAACACATACGTCAGTACAAGCAGTTTGATACACACATTACTTCTAATACATTTGTAACACAGGCATCTTGTATAACTCATTTTGATATTCACCAGTGACATATAACTATTTACAAAATTCCGGCTACCTGTGCGGGCAATATCTCCTTTCATCACACTTCTTCCTCCCTTCAAAGATTGAGAGGGATGAGCCTGTCTGGGAATACTGGGACTGCTCCCAGTCAGTGTGAACCCTAGCTAATGGTATTTGGAATGAGGTCCCTCCTAAAGCTCTGACCTAGAGTAGACAGAAAGCTTCTCTAGCTGCAGTGAAAATTTGAGAGCTAGCATCTTTATTGCGTAGCCTGTAAAGTAATTTAATTTTAGATATTTTTCTAAAGTTTGCTGGACTGAGGTTAACCCTCCAATTTCCTCCGTTAAGAATATACATTTAAACAGTTACAATAAAGCAAGTACATTTCTGTTCTCTTCCAGTAGAGCACACTGTGGCTACATTTCAAACACAGTACTCTACAAATACCTTTTCAACATAGACTTCTGTACAAGGAGTTTGATATACACATGGCATACAGTCCTAATAGATTTATAACACAAGCATCTTGTATAAATCATTTCAGTATTCTCCAATGACTTATAATTATTTACAAAATTCCAGCTAGCTGTGCGGGCATTATCTCCTTTCATCACACCAATAACAACTAAGATAAAAATGCAGGGTAATGAAGTGAAAAATGAGACATTATCAGTTCCCCACCTACCTGTTAAAAAGAGAGGAATTTGAGGAATGGTATTAGAAATTATTCAAGAGTTGTTAGAATAGTTAGAAATAAAATACAAAGGGTTAAGAAGTAACAGGAATTATTTAAAGGGGCTCACTAAGGTTAAGGTATTGAAGAATAAGGGGAATTTCACAGAAGAAATGGTGCCAATGCAGACTGCTAAAGAGAAAATAATGGAGTATCTGGATAATATGCATGAGTTTAGAAAGATTGCTGTTAAATAAATGTTTTTTGATAACTCTTCCAGACCACACAAACTTTTAGCACAACAGCTTAGGCAGAAAGTCAGTAGGGTTGTTGCCAAACTTAGGAGTCTGTAACAAGAAAAATAACCAGAGGCTCCGTAGAGCTATTAGAGATATTTTCAAAATTTTACGAGAATTTGTATAAAGCAATGGAATTTGGAAATCAAGGAGCACAAATGGAAATGTTTGTGGAAGACTTAAGTATGCTGAGGTTAGAGGCAGATGAGGCTCAACAATTAAAAATAGGATGAGATGAGATAAAAACAGTGACTTACAGTCAGTCTGCAGGAAAGTTTCCAGGAATAGATGGTATTCTATGGAAGTTTGGAATCTAGGAGGGAAGAAAGTGATGAAGATCTAGAAGGTTTTGTTCAACAGCAGAGGGGAAGCAGTGACATCTTGTAAGAAAGCTGTGGTGGATGTAACACCTAAAGACAGTAAGTACTCCTCAGACCCAGCTTCATATAGGCCCATTTCAGTTTTAAACCATGATTATAAAGTGTTTGTTTATGTTCATAATAGGTAAAAAAGTGGCAAAGGTGTTACTGAAATTGACAGAAAAGGATCTTGTGGTTTTCTGGAGGGAAAGCAAACATTTGACAACATTAATAGAACAATGATGATCTGGAGTGTAAGAAAATGCTGCTGTTGGTGGTGAGTCTTGATGCAGAGGAAGCATTTGACAAAATGAGCTGGGACATTAGGAGTAGGTTAAAACAAAAAAGATCTCCAGCGGAATATACCTGTCTGTATTCCTAACAAAAATAATCCAAAATAAAAACAAAGAGTTGCTCAAGTTCACGGATAATAAGTTATTAAGTAACAAAAAGAACATTTATCTGATGTATGCTGGCGTAATGGTAAAAATGCTTTTGCTATCCATGTGGTGGCTACTGACGATAGACATATTTTTAGAGTAATTGAGATTACAACTAAGAACCCTACAGGTTAAAATCATAATATGTGTTTAGAGACATGAATGCTACTAGATTACTATGCTTCACACCAATAAATTCCCAGATTAAATGTTGCAGTTTGAAGCCTGTTTTAAGATGAAGAAATGTACATTATAAATATAAAATTAATTGTTCCAAGTTATTTACGTTTATGGTTTTAGACTTTTTTTATGTATATGAGACTTTTTGAATAAGGTTTGATTCTGATTGGTTCTTATCCACTATTCAAATGACATAGATGGTGTAGCTGTTTTATACTGATGAAACACTGTGTGTGAAAGCTCTTCTTATTTTGCTGCGTATTAAGTTGTTTTCTGTGAACTTGTGCGATTCTTTTTATTTTGGATTTTATGAGTAGGGCAGTGGAAGCATTTGCATGCCATGATACAATAAGGTTAATTAGGAGGATATATGAGGGATCAGAGGCGGAATTAAAGTGGGAGTGTCCGTTTTGATAAGCTGTGTCTGAACAGAGGAGCAAGGCAGGGGTGTCCTCTTTTCCTTTATTTGCTTTATATGTATAGTTATTGGCAAAGAAAACAAGGGACTCAGAAATTCAAGAATATAGTTGGTATGGTCACCAAAAAAACTTGCATTTATTTGCAGACTATATAATTTTGTATGGGTCTGTCATATTGAATGGTCAGTTCCGCGAACCACTGTTTGAACCGACAACATCGAATGTTCACTTCAACAAAAATGAACGTCAGCAAGGATCTAACACAGGGAATGCAATTACTTGGCCAACATTGCGATGGCCCCACACACTGCGGTATGTAAAACCCATCCAGGTGGGGGCTGTGCCCCCCTTACCTGTGTATACCAACTCTGAGCTTGCACTACAGTGGGGAAAAGAGCAAATTTCCTGATGTTGACAATGTTGGCCAATTAATGGCATTCCCTGTGTTAGATTTTTGCTGAAGTGAAAGTTTGTCAGTTCGAAGAATGCTGGTTCACAGAACTGATCATTCTATAATATAATATAGAACCATTTTGTCCCTGATAAAACCAGAAAAGGACATCTCAGTATTGTGGAAAATTTTGAGACAGTTTCAAGTATTTTAGGGATATAAAATTAATGAAGATAAATCAAAGGTATAGCTGTAAACTATGTACCCACACATGAATTGATCCAGCAATGCCCATGTTTATGGGGACACGATAAGATGAAGTATTTAGGAGAATAGCGTAGAAAAGGATTCTGTTATGGCAGCTAAGGATATTTGGAAAGATACTAAACAAAAAAATAACCCAAAAACTGAGAAATTGGTAGCTCTTGCTTATGGATGTGCATAGCATGATACTAGCAGTGAACATGCTTTTAGTCACTTTAGTTTTACATACGAGTCAGGCATATTTTTATCCAACAGAGGAGAAGTTGTGGACTGTAATAAAGAGTTGAAGGAATTTATCTGGGAGGGGAAGAGGACAGGGGTCAAGTGAGATAATATGATCCTTCCAACAGAACAAGGTGGTTTATTGAAGGGATATTTTAGAGCTACATACATAACCCAAGAAGAAAACTATAGTTCAAAGTGGAAAAGGATGATGATGAAATGGGGGAAATTCAAGAAATAAGGAGAGAGTGGGATTTTGGATGCATATCCTTAAGGAGAATAACAGCAACCATGCAGAATATTATATTCATGAATTAGCAGAAAGTATTCTAAGAACTAAGCCAACATGAGAATGGAGAAAGGATATTTTGCCTCTGGGGATGATAGTAATTAGGGGTACAGAGAAAAAACAAGAGGGGGCTGGCATATACTAGCGGAAACTGGCAATGGAACCAAGATATTGGGAGGAAATATCTAGAGAAGGAAAGGTAATAAAATGGGAAGAGGCCAAGAATATATTTGCCCTGCAGGCTAGAAACCTTCTTCTGTGTCGCGGACTAATATTATAGTATAGGCAAAGAGAAGGGAATAGAGGAATCTTAAGTGAAAGACCTATCCTGGTAAAGTTCCTAGTTAAATTTAGAACCAAAGCTGCTGTCAAAAAAGGGATAATTAGTAGGGAGTATAAAGTAGTGCACAATTACTATAGGAATCAATCATAGGAGGTTAGAAAAGGTTTGGAAGAGAGATTGGATATGCAAGTCACGAGGAAGTAATGGGAGGGCATCTGTATGGCTCTCAAGTATGTAACAAAGTCTCGATTATGTAGAAGTTTTGCTTGGAAGTGCTTGCATAGGTATTTGTATACCCCAAGCAGACACCAAAAATGTTTTCCTCAGGTAGATGCCAAATGGAGGTGAGATGGGGAAGAAAGAGGTAACTATGAGCATATGTTTTGGGAGTGTAATGAGTTGGCATACTTTAAAGATTCCCTACAGAATACTCTGTTAGAAATATTGGATGAGAAAATGGGTGTAATTAAAGAAATAATTTTTTGAGCTAGGATACAAGATCTGATTTGCAAAGACATTGAAAGGTTTTGCTAAGTTTAATTCTGGTGGCTGCCAAAAAAGCAATTACCAGAAAATGGAAATCGAAGTCTAACCAAACTGTATATGAAAGTATTGAATATTGTAACAGAGATAAAAGACCTGAAAGTAAGAACTTTAGAAAAGAGTTGGAGCAAATTGCATAGAAAAAATGGAAATTGTGGGAACAATACATGCAGAATAATGTTTTGGAGGAGGAGTGAAATTTAAGGGAAGGCAGGAACTGAACAATTTATGTAATGTTGAATTCATGATAGTTATAGAAAACATATGTGATGTGCAATGCTTGTAACTAGGAACATGCTAATATGGTTTGTTTTCTTGGTACTTTTGTATTATTGCAACCAGATTTTCACGGTTGCGATAATATGTGTGATGGCCTGAAAACGAATGTGGGAAATAACATAAGCTGTTATTTAACGTCTTTACTGATGAAAAAAAGTTTGGCTTACATTCAGGAAGAGAAACAAATGTTTTAGTGTTCTTCCTGTTTTGCATGCATTACACATGCACACTTTAACTGGCAGGGCTGCTGTCTTACTGAAGAAAGGATTACTTTAACTGTGAAGAAGCAATGCTGACAATAAAAACAAAGACCCTTGAAAATGCTTTTAAACTGTTTATTTGACAATGTTTTTAAACACGCCAGAAAAGGCACCTTTGTAACAGACACTTGCAGGAATTAAGGGCTTGCAGCGGTAAAGGGCATACATAAACAGCAACTTTAATTTGTTAATTTTTTATTGATAACCCTGCATATAGCAACCTTCACTGTGATACTAAACAGTTTGTATGACATTTTCACTACATTAAGGGTCACATTTAAACATAGGGAAGCAACTGGTATTATTGCAAAAATGTGGTTGCCATAATACACAAATACCATTTTCTTTTATGTAAAATGTATGCTTGCCTATGTCTTAAGTGCTAATTCAATGTTGTTTTCTTTCGGCTTTTCCTGGTTAGGGGTCAACACAGCAGAACTCCTGTCAGCTAATGATTAGCAGTCGATTTTTTTATGGTGCCGAGGTGCCAGCCCGAAGCCCAAACTTCAACGAAGGCACACCCATTCACACATGTCTTTTGAACGCCACTCGACCGTGGGGAGGACATACTGACTCCACACAGAAGGCGCTCCAGCCAAGAATCGAATGGGAGAACCTCTTGCTGTGAGGCGACAACGCTACCACTGCACCACAGCGGCTTCAATAAAGATATTAAAAAAGAGTATTTTTTTGTAGGATTTGCTAACATGCACACATTCAAACTGAAAATACTGTAAATATTATCTGCCTGTATTGTATCTGTCTGTTGATATTGTATAATGTCATTTTCTTCCTTGGCTTGAGTTGTGGTTGAAAAGATTTCTTGAACAGCCCAACTTCCTTTTCAATACAGTAGAGAATCAATTAACTGAACATTGGTTATCAGAAACATCAGTTATCAGACCCAGCCTTCCAAACTTTTCCAGTAAGAAAAATCATAAAGTCTGAATATGTAAATGGTATACGTACGTGCTTGAGCTTGTTTTCTGAACTTGTAGCCAGCTCGTGTGTGAAAAATATTCTTTATTGTCCATTGGAATCACTGAATGGTTGAAAAGTGTATTTCTACATACACAAAAAAAGATTTTAGATGTTTTTTTTTTTTTATCTGGTTCAATTATATGTTTGATTATCAGAACAATTTGATTATCTGAACTACCGTAGATCCCAGTTAGTTTGGATAATCGACTGTCTACTGTAATGTGAAATAAATGTAAAGTAAAGTACATGCATACATAAAGTGCTGCTGTTTTGGCAGCTTAGTACCCTGAATGTTAATGGGCATATGCATATTTTCCTAATTAATGAGTTATTAAAATGTAAATACCTCTACAGCTGTATAGGTCCAGCTGTGCTAAGTCATCTGTTAAATATGTCTTTGACAGTCCAGCACCCCATAAAGTGCCAGTGTCATTACTACAAAAACGAACATGTAGCATATGTTCATAGTTGACCACAAGTAATTAGTTTCTCCTCCTATGTGTACCATGCAAATCATGTATAATATATAGTTCCTTCGCAGTTACCTACTAGCAGTTTGACATGGACTTTAGAAGTTCTTCTGAATGAGCACTGACATACCCTTTTTAATCCAGTTATAGCAGTACTTCATAATTGTATGGAATTTAGAAACGATTTCTGCATATATTATTTGCAGGCAGTGTTTCATTCAGGTAGATGATTTCATTTTCTTACAGGTTGCTGATTGGGACTGTACTAGACTGTCCATTTTTACACAGCTGTGAAAATATGGCAGTATGCCATACGTATACCTGTATGTTTAATTAAACATCCAAATATCACTAGGTATACATTTGTCCACCTCTGGCACCTTATGTATAATCACGGCTGATATCTTTCAATGTCTCCATAATGTGTGTGTCACTGTCAGGTCATTAATGAAAATCTAAATGTACAGCACATATTCAGTAAATGGGCAGAAATTAATTGAAATTTTTGTTCATGTGCATTCCAGTTTGTTGTGTGAATTTGACATGCACTTTAGAAGTACTTACAAATGGATATTGGCGTGTTCACTGTAATTGAAGCACAGCAGTATTTCACATTGTATTGATATTTGGAAAATAATTATATGTATTAGGCAGTGGTTGATCTTTTTATTATTTAATTATTTATTGCTTGTTAGCAGGATGAGTGGGATAGTACAGAACCTTTTTCAGGCACTATACCTGGGCCATATGGCAGTAACAAAAGAAGAGAAGGACTGAAAATGCCGTAAAACAAACTCTGATTACAGACAAATGTGTGCTGATGGCTAGAGGGTAGTAGTATAATTAGTGAGAATTAACAAGACTGAGGAAAGAAATGTAAATGTGTATGTAGTGATAATGATGTCCTAGAGAGTTTGTAACCTGGTTGTACACGTGAAAGGTTTAAAGGGCAGAGGCAGATGAGAAGAATAGGAGAGGCAAGCTGTATGATGGATTGGAACATTTATAAATCAGCAGAAGTGGTAGTTGAAATTGAGGCTAGGAAAAAGTATCTAGGTGTTGGCATAATTTAATTTTTTTTATGTTCAGAAAGCCATGACATTATGCTTCTTTTTTGAGATGGTATTTGAAGTTTTTCCTGAATTGGATGACTAGTATTTGAGTCCTTTATGGTTGGTGGTATGGACTGCCAAAGTTTTGGGCCAAGTGCAAAGAAACTGTGGTCAGTGCAGTTCTTAGTGAAGAAGGTGCTGGCTGTGATGTGAGTCTATGTTCCTTCCCTAAATGTGAACCTTCCTTCAAGGAAAGTGAATAGGGTTTGGTTTAATTTGAATATACAGATACCAAATAGAAGCTGAAGCCTTTGTGCCTTTTTAAGCACAAGTCAGTGCTGGTCTAGTCTGAGTTCTAAGGAGATGAAACAACTGATGTTGTTTGCAGTAATTTGCAGAGAAGTAAGTTTTTTTGAGGTAGAGAAAGTTCATTGAATGGCATATTTGAGTTGTGCTATCGGGATGCCTTTCCCTCTGGCTACTCTGCTGGATGGACATAAGAAGAGTGAGCACTTCCATACCCAGAAAAGAGACTGTTGTATTTTAGCTTTAGTCTTCTTTTTGAACCACTGTGCTTGCTGTTCATTTGCCTCTGTGACCTATCTAGCCCATTCATTCTTTGCTGGGACAAGAACCATCACAGGCCCATTCTTTCCCTGTGAGGTAAGACCCAATTGCTGGGCTGTTAGCCAAACAGACATCATTGTCTCCCCTTTACCCCCAGGAGCTCCTAATGCCCACTTGGCAGCTTATGAGTGATGCTAATGCTACAAATCTAATGGGAGGAGCACATGAGCTTCCCCATGTGAATGCCCTGTGACCTGTTGGCTTTGCCATGACAACAGCACATCCTTTGTCCAGGACATCACAGAATGCACCACCCAGAGTTCCCACTGGGTGTTGCCCAAGCTGAGAGTCAAGCCTCCTCACTCCAGGATGGGCAGTCCATATGCCACTCATTCACATTCTCTGGCCCCACTCCCTCCAGCTCCAGTGCCTGCTAATCAAGCATGGGTCCTTTGGGTCATGGTTAGGGCATTACGCCACTGTGCCACAGGAAGGGGATGTATGTTTTTTGTCTTGTGAGTTTACAGTTGGAAGTCAAGTATCTGATCTAAACAGAGCCTCAGGTATTTAAATGCTGTGGTGGTTTCATGGGGCTGTGTAATCCAGAATGTGGAAGTTGGATTGGGAGGATCCATACAGCATGAGTTTATTTACTTAGGTTTTAGTAGAGACTTCCTGGAGTTCAGCCAGCTGGTAAGGAAATAAGGTCTTGCAGACGTTGGACTTTAATGTTGTTGGGGATACATGCGAACTGTAGATGACCATGTCAGTGGCATAGAGTATTATGAGGAGGTGAGGGATGTCTGAGTGTCGGAGAAATGTTTGAGTAAAATAACTGTCCCTCGGGTATCTCCTTTGTTTAGGGGGTGCTCTTTGATCCTATTTTAACACTGAATGTATGGTTGAAAAGGGAGGTAAGATACCAATGGGAAGCTTTGGGGTCTGATGCCGTCTGCCAGGAAAGATGTGTGAGGCGGTGGTGAACCATGTCAAAGGCTTTGGTTAGGTCAAGAAATAGCTCTGAGTTGACCTTTGTCCCTACCCATTACAATATCATCAGTGTCCATATAGCTGTCATCATTCTCCAGCCGGCCCAGAGCTGTAGTTGGCTGTATGCTAGTTTCTCTAGTCCGTTATATTTGGAGCATTGAGGTGGGTATAAAACCATGCAAGTTTATTTATTTAGGAATTGGTTTAAAGATGGGATCTATCCATATTTTGAGGAAGATATGACAGAAGCAGACATTATAAAGTGTTTTTCAGGGAATGGGATGTGTTCAGCACATGCTTTAACAAGCCATGAATACAGGCCATATAAGCATGGTGGGTTATCATTTGTTATTTCATTTATGTTTTCTATCCCAGTTTTAGTGACTGGTTTGAGGCAAAATTGGAGTAGGCTGGGTTTTGAAGATGGGTGCTTTAGACAGGAGATTGTCAGGACAGAAAGGATTGCTAGGAGTGATGGGATTATTATTGGTACTGGATTATTTTTCCTGTGCCAATTACTTGGTTAACCTGAGCCTACATTTTTTTCTCAAACAAGTTTTTGTTAATTTTCAGTTATAACAATAATTATGATTACATTTATCTAAATGAGTAAAATATTATAACATTCTATATGCAATATTTACAATTGGCCTAAATAAAGAAAGGAAAAGCAGTCTGTGAAGATGTTTAAGTCACACATTGTCAAGTAATTCTTTTTCTCTCTATTCTCTTACAGAAGAGACTGTAACTTAAGCCTAAATGTTCTAGTCAGTTCAATATGGCGCTTTGATGGTAGTATAAGTAGATTGCTTTGCTTCATGACATTTTCTTTTTAGCTAAGCTTCATAGGTTAATGAGCATTTCCTTAGTTTTCACCCTGCTGCCTTGCTTCCATGATTTCAAGGCTTCATTTCTTTGTTTTAGGATAACTTTTTAGTTATTTGCCCAGCCATGCATGTTGATTTAGTTTGTGTAGCCAAGTGGTGAAAGGAACATGCATCTGTTGAAAGAAGGATTCTAGGTAGAAAACTGGTATCTGTTTCAGGGTCCTGGGGGACAGTATAGGTCTCCAGCTCACTTGAGAGTGACAGAGTGGCTTGAAGTTTAGAGACGTCATTAGAGCATTTAGGTGTAAAAGTTATAGTTTTTGGCAGGTGGGTGTAGTATGGAGCATTTTATTGTGCATGTCCTTGATCAATAGTCACTAAAAGAAGTGGTGGGGGGTTGGAGTTTTTGTCAGGAGTATTTAACAGTAGGTCCAAGAAAGAATAATTATTTGAACTACAGTTTGCTATGGTGGATTTTCATATGATTTGGTTTAAAACGTTTATCACTAAGGATTAGTAGGATGCCCATCACTATGGGGCAGGGCAATCCTTTGTACATAATCCATGGCATGCCCACATGCAGTTGTGTGTAAGCCAGCATGTGACTAAGAGATTGAGCTAATTTAAACCATCTCTCTCTTCATATGATAGTCTCTTTCTGTCCAGTTATGGAACAGCTAATGCTGACACAGACAGGCTGCTCTATGAGGAAAGGTAGAACTCATCTGGTAAAGGCTTCTGTCATGCAATAGCCCAATATTAGAAGCTTTGGGGATATACAGTAAGCTGTGGTGTGAGTTGAGGGAGGAAGGGGATCGACAGTGTTACAGTATTACAGTTAAAACCTGGCAGCAATGTATTTGTTATATGTAAATATCTCCATTCTCATCTCAAAGAAAACTGTAATAATACCCCAACGTACATACTGTGGCATTTTCAGGATCTGTGCAAGGTTCCTTATGTTTTCATGGGTACTTATCCAAAAATGAACAAAACAGACATTGCTGCATTGGGGATTCTGTAGTGGGACTTGGCGAAAGATGTAAATGAGAAGCAAAAAAAAAAAAAAAACCTTAGTGACTAGTATAGAACAATAACATGATGACTGTTCTTACTGTTTAGTTTAATAAACACAGAGATTATGATTTATCAAAAGCAATGTTTTGCTGAATCTGAACTGGCAATACCTAAAATGGGCACTGGAAATCTTTAAAATATGGTGCTGACAAGAACCAAAGGATTAGACTTTGAGAGAGATGCAACAAATTTTGATGAATTTGATTTGAATGTTAAAGAAATGAGGGAGATGTTTATTAGCAGAGGTTATTATGACTGCTAGTTGGATAAAAACATTGTGGAGGCAATGGAGTGCAGGGTAAACAAATGCAAGCATTAGAAATTTAGAAAACTGCTGAAACTCTGGCAGAAACATATGCACAAAGTCATTTTAAACTGCAATTACCTATAGTGCAGTAACAAGCAGTATCAAAGATGTTACTGCAATCAGCTGGATATTTTTAACATGCAGTTTTGTCATTTATGAAGCAGTAGATGACAAGCCCTATCTTCACTGCAAAGAAGATAATTAAAAAAGTTGGGAGTGGCCAAAAAAGAGGGACTAGCAAACAGTTCCTGTATATTTTTTAAGTTTGTAAACATACTACCAACAGTCCATATTTCAGGGACACTGCCAAAGAAAGGACCTGTTGTAACACTGGCAGTTCTGTTTGCTGTACAGTGCGTGTTATGTATGTTTACGATTGTACGCGTTGTGAATTTTACAGAAAAGAGACTGCAGCAAAGTTAACAGTTGAGGATTAAAGGCTACCTTTATGCAATCGCACCAAGAGTACATAAAATGCACTTTACATAGTGCTCAGAAATGTGTTAAACAGGTTTTAATTTTTACCTAAAGAGACAGAGATTAAAGTGAAATGTGTTATTAAAAGGTATTTTTGGTTGCTGAGAAAAACTTTTTTTTTTAATTCAGATGTTTTGTTTATTTATCTTTCACATGCATTGAAATTATTTTTACCGATATTCAAATTATACTTGTGGTTAAAGAAAAAGGAACTGGAGATTTCTCACATTTTACTTGAAATAATTTTAATTGACAGAAATATGCCATTTGACTTCTGCTGTAGTTATTAGAACTGAGTGTAATTAAGTCCAGATTAAAATTTGGGTGAAAGTGCCATCCATAAAAGTTCTGCATGTTTTTGACATTGGTTAGTTTTCGAATTGTTGAGTTCATTTGAAATACGTACAGCAATAATTAACAACAACTGAGTCATAAAATACAAGATTTTGCATTTAATACTTCATCAGGTGAAAGGTTATATTCTTTATGGAAAAATGTGTGTCTTTACCTCTCTGACTATATAGATAGTATACACACGCTCACATGTTTGTAGTGCAGTATATCAAAGAAAACATTATCAAAGCTTTTTAGTGTATTTAATATTAGTATTAATATTGAACTCAGTTTTTTCAAATGTATATCTTCTTGACCATTTTACAGTTGAATGTTTGTGCATTTGAAATACTGTGTTTTGTTAGGTTAGTATGTTTTGTTTGGGATGGCTGGTTATAAAGTGAGTGGCTGTAGCTGAGAAAGTTATTGTTAATGTATGCCAGCAATGATTTCCCATTAAAGTGGAGAACTCCCTTGGTGGGTGCAAAGTGACAGTGGAGTTGTTATATTTGAGTCTGGGGATGAAGGGGTGGCCTACTTAGTGGGATGCAGGGGGGGGGGGGGCTTGCCTCCCTGCAGAAAACCTTGTTTGGGACATTTATGGATTGGCCAATATTTATAATGCCAGTATTTTGTTCCTTTATTTTGTGCTAGAGATGTTTATTGTTAGATATTTTGATGCTGATGTTTGTTTTGTTAGTTATTCGCTGAAACGTGTATGTATATTTTATATCAATACACATATATGATTCTGTCAGTTAAGAATGAACATACAAAACACCAAACAACAAAATAATGAAAAAAATAAGATTGAATCTAAGTAAAACAAAATGGTCGTTTGATTAAACTAAAAAAATCAAACCAGACAAGTCAATAAAATGTTTTAGTAGGGGGCAGGCCCCCCTGTTACCCCCCCACCTCCCCTAGAATTAAATATACCAATTCCATGGTCACACCGACTTGAAGAAAAGACAAATCCTCTCCACTTCTTTCCACAGGAAATCTCAACAAGCAAACATAATGCTTAAACCCAAACACAGTTTTGAAATATTACTCCAGTTCTCCTAAAAATAATAGAGCAACAGGATTTGCATCAACATGAACTTCATAAACAATAACATTCACTAAACTACAGTCTGTAACAATATTTACTGACATTTATCCTGTTTGGTATTATTGCCAATTGGACAAACCTGCATTCAGTCCGAATGCCATTTGTTCAATCTCTACTACAGAAAAAAAAAAACATTCAGCATTGCATGAAATACACAAGTGTATGTTTAATTCATACAACCCAATAAAAATAATGCCACTGTTAAGTAAAACCAGTAGAATACACTGAAAAAACAAAGTAAGTTGTCTCTTGTATATTACTTTCGCCACCACCTCTCCTGTGTTATACATGTGTGTGTGAGTATATATATATATATATATATATATATATATATAAATATAAATATAAATATAAATAAAATAGCAGTACATGAGGAGTGAAGGTTAAAGGTCCGCACAGGAAACTGTAGCTACAAAGCATAATATAAATAAGTGTGGCCACCAGGCTGTCAGGCAAAAGTACAGTTTTGTACCTACCATAAATGTAGATGTCCGAACAGGATAGCATCTGCAGTCCTAACAAATGGGTTGTCCTGTCGTCAGGCAGCCCTTCGGTCGGCCGGATTCCAAAGTCTGGGTCTGGCCTCGGTTGGTGTCGCACTTCACCCGACGTCATCTCTGCTGGTCTTCGGGTATAAAGGCATCAGCCGACGCCATTTTCCTCAGTGTTTCTTGCCCCAGATGCCAGTTGCCCTCTTGGAAAACTAAATTTTGGGTAAATGCCAATGTTTCCAAAAAAAAAAAAAAGGTAGGCAAACACAAAAAATAAGCATGTATGTACATATATACAAACAAATACACCATAAGAGATCCCCAGCTAGCTATTAGGAGGGTAAATACCCTAGGAATACCACAGAGGGGGAAGGAGGGTGGGTAATCCTGACTGCAGATGCTATCCTGTTCGGACATCTACATTTATGGTAGGTACAAAACTGTACTATGTCCTTCAAGGATGCATCTGCAGTCCTAACAAATGGGTAGAATACCATAGCCAAACTAGGGGAGGAGGAAGAAGAATTATGGTGTAGTTAGGATCCCTTGCAATACAGCAGTGGCAAACCCTGCTCGGGATCTAGAGTATAGAGGTAAGTTATAATGCTTGGCAAATGTATGCACGGAGGTCCAAGTAGCCGCCTCAATAATGTCCTTGATAGCCACTCCTCGTAAGAAAGCTGTGGTAGTGGCTGTAGCCCTTGTAGAGTGAGGTCTTATGTTCTGTGGAATTGGCTTTCCATGGTAGGAGTAACAGAATCTTATGCAATTTCCTATCCACTTGGAGATTGTCTGTTTGGAAATTGCTTTTCCTTCCCTTCCTGTTGCATAGGCTACTAGAAGCTGGTCAGTTTTCTATTGCCCTTGGTTCTGTCCAGGTAGTAGCGCAACTGTCTATGTACATCCAAGGTATGCAGCAGTCTTTCCCCTGTTCTGTGGATTGGGAAAGAAGGTAGGTAGGTGGATTGCCTGGTTTAGAGACACTCTGGATACCACCTTAGGCATAAATGTAGGATTAGTTCTCATGGATACTCTATCTTGATGGAAGATTAGGAAGGGTTGTACTGCCATTAAGGCCTGTAGTTCGAAACCCTTCTTGCTGAAGTAATTGCCAGTAGGAAAGCAGTTTTCCAGGATAGGTGTTGAAGATCTGCTGTTGCTGCTGGTTCGAATGGAGGGAGTGTCAATTTTTCTAGCACAAAGTTCAAGTCCCATGCTGGTAATGGTGGTTTCCTAGGAGGTTTTACATTCTTGATTCCTCTGAGGAACTGCCTGAGTAGAGGATGTGAGAAGACAGGGGGATCGAAGCTGTATTCTGCAGAAATAGCTGATGCATGTATCTTGATGGAGGAATAGGACAGGCCTGTATGGAGAAGCTCTGCCAAATACTCCAGGATGTTGGCAATATCTATCTTTGACACATCTTTTCCTCTTTCAGTGCTCCAAATGACAAACCTTTTCCATTTCCCTGCATAGTTCCTTCTTGTAGGTCTGCGGGCCTCCAGGATAATGTCTTTAACCCTTTGGGATAAATCTGGGTTAGTTGCTGTTATGTAATGTTCCAGGCAGTTAGTTGCAGAGTTTTTAGATTTGGATGCATGATGTTGTAGTCGTTCTGAGTTAACATCAAAGGCATCAGGGGTAGTGTCCACGTTCTCCCCCGAGACATGCTCCTCAGCAATGGATACCAGTGTTGTCTTGGCCAATTTGGAGCTATCAGAATTATCCTTGGACGCTCCTCTTTGATTTTCAGTAGTACCTTGTGCATCAAAGGAAGAGGTGGAAATGCATATGCTGTCAGGCCTTTCCAACTGAAGGATAGAGAGTCCACCTTCCATGCAAGTGGGTGGTATGTCCTTGTGCAGAATTTCTTGAGCTGGTGATTGAGTGGGGATGCGAATAGGTCTATTTGTGGCATTCCCCATTTCTGTGTGATGGCCTTGAAGATGTCCGGGTGTAGCATCCATTTGTGAGCACTGCTGTCTGCTAGGATGTTTTCTTTTCCCGGTACAAAAATTGCCTGTAACTGAATGTTGTAGCTCAGAGCCATATTCCATAGGTCCAGAGTCATTCGGCATAGGGGGTATGAATGAGTGCCTCCCTGTTTGTTGATGTACCACATGACTGTGGTGTTGTCTGTCCTTATCATCAAATGGCCTTCTTTGAGGAATGGTCTGAAATTCTGGATTGCTAGTTTTACTGCCAGCATTTCTTTTTGATTTATGTGCAGGTGCAGTTGATCTGGGGTCCATAATCCTTGTATGCATTTGTCTAGCATGTGGGCCCCCCAACCTAGGTCTGAGGCGTCCGTTGTGATGGTTTGGCTTGCTTGAAAGTTGTGGAAGGGCAAGCCTGGGTTTGACTGGCATGCTTGAGCCCACCATGGGAACTCTTGTTTCAGGCATGGGATTAGTGGTATTTCGGTTTCTAAGCTGTGCCTGTGTTGAGACCATAAATTCTTTAGGTACCACTGTAGTTTTCTCATATGCAGTCTGGCATGGGGACCAGGATTATGCATGATGCCATGAAGCCCAAGGCCTGCAGTACTTTCCTTGCTGTTAGTTTGTTCTGCTTTGTTAATGCCAAGAAGTAAAGAGGAGTTGTTCTTGTTTTTCTGCAGTTAGGAATGCCATCTGTTTTACTGTGTCCAATTCTGCACCCAAGAATGTTCTTGTTTGGGATGGTATTAGTCTTGACTTTTTAAATTGACTGTGTATCCCAGGGCTTGTAGTAAGCAAATGACTCTTTGTAAGTCTTTTGTCAGCTTGCTTTTGTTGTCCGCTTGTATCAGGCAGTCGTCCAGGTATGGATAAATTTGGATTCCCTGTAGCCTGCAATGAGCGATTACTGATGCCAGGCATTTTGTGAATACTCTGGGCAGTAGATAAGCCAAAGGGCAATGCTGAGAATTGATAATGCTCTGATCCTGCAAGAAATCTGAGGTATCTTCTGCAATTTGGTCGTATGGGGACGTGCAGGTATGCCTCCTTGAGATCTAGAGTTACCAGCCAACACTCCTTGCCCAGCATGGGAAGAAGTTGCTGTAGGGTCAGCATTTTGAATTTTGGAACAATGATGAATGTGTTTAAGGCGGACAGGTCGAGAATAGGTCTCCAACTTTTCTCTTTTCTTGGTACTAGGAAGAGTCTGGAGTAGAATCCTTTGCCCTGTTCTGTTGGTGGTACTCTTTCCACAGCTCTCATCTTTGTTAATTGAGCTATCTGTTTTAGAGCTTCTGTTTTCTGATTTGGAGGTAGGTTTGGCATTCCTCTTTTTACTGGTAAGGTGTGGAAATGAAACCTGTAGCCTTGGTCTGTAGTCTGCAAAATCCACTTGTCTTTTGTGATATAGTGCCAAATTTTTGAAAATAAGGCTAACTTTCCGCCTAAGGGTGCTGCTATTTGTTCCCTGGTAGGCGGTGTCAGAGCCAAGTCACTGTGATTGTCCTGTTGCAGTGGCAGTGGTTGTGTCTGTGCTTCGCTGGTTATTGCCTTGCCACTGGCGTCCTCTGTAGGCACCTCCTCTGGATTGATTTCTGCCTCTGGAACGTCTATTCCTGCCTCTCTGAGATTTAGAGGAGTCTGGAAAGGACCAATTTTTGGAAGGCCAGTTCCTGCTAAACCTTGGGGGCTGAACCTGTAAGAAATCTTTAACTGTTTGTACAGATTTTGCCTTCTCTTCCATTTTCTTCATTACTTGCTGGGCAGGAGAACCAAATAGACTGGCCTTATCCATAGGAGCATCTAACAGCTTTGCTTTAACATGATCTGGCAAGACCTGTTCTTTCAACCAAGCATGCCTTCTTATAACTGTGCCAGTCATGGCTGATCTAAATGAAGCCTCCAGTGCATCATAGCCACATTTTAAAGAATGGTTACTAACCTGCTGAATGTTATTCACCATTTCTAAAACATATTTCTTATCTAAGGAATCATCAGAGGACAGTTTCTTAGTTAACTGATCAAGCATAAACTCTTGGTATTGGATCATATGAAACTGACAGTTCAAAGCTCTAGCTGAGAGAGTAGCAGAGGTGTAAACTTTTTTACCCCATCTCTCTAAGGACCTGGATTCCCTTTCAGAAGGGAGAGGTTTTTTTGCTGAGGTCGAAGCTACTGCCTTAGGCCCCTGGGAGATAGACTCAGGATCTGCAAGTGGGGCCTTGTATAGGTGGTGATGAGTGTCCGGTACCCTGTAAAACCTATCGGGTTTGGCAGGGGCTGGAGGTAAGGTATCAGGAGCAGTGCAAACATCATTAAATGCATCATCCACAACAGGCAGAACTGGAGGTATAGCTAAGGGCCTATGTTGCGGTAAGTGTAGAAAGGTCCTAAGCCTTTTTCTTGAATCTGAGAAATCTTGTCCCTGCCATTGGAATTGCTCTCTCATGGCATGTAAGGTTTCCCCAAAGGAAAATTCCTCTGGTGGAGAGGCAGATGGAATAGATTCTTCAGCATCGGAATCTTCATAAGTAGAAAAGGAGCCTCTGGATGGTCTGTATTGTCTGAATCATCAGAAGAATCATCTGAGGACACTGGCTCTGGGGGCTCTGCTCTAGGTCTCTTTTCTGGAGGCTGAGAGGCCCTGTCTGGGTGAGATTGGGATCCCCTTATTAAAGAGATGAGATCCTCTGCCAGAGTAAGCATTTGAGAACTGGAACTGGGCCTGTGTGAGGGGCTTAACAGGCACTGATTTAGCAGTTTTGGCTGCTTTAGCCCTGGCAAAGGCCTTAATAGACATGGCTGCAGGAGGCCTAGCAGCACCACGTGCTGGGGTAGAGACATCCAAAGGGATGGTGTCCGATAATTCTAGAGGGACCACATTAGTAGGCAAAACTTCAGCGGCCGATTCAACTAGGGTAGCAGGAGCCTCGGTAGTAGTCATGGATTCGGCTGAAGATTGACCCGTTTGCTCGGTTTCGGCCGAAACTGAGACACTCGCGGTTTGCTTAACGCGGTTTCGCCGAAACCGCGGACCGCGAGTGTCGGTCTTTTCTTTGCGTTTTTAACAATTTGAGAAGTCGGAGGATCCGGCGGCATAATGTACGCAAAATCTGAGCGAAAAACTGTTCAGCAAACTCCGACCCGGCGCCTAAGCGTTCGTCGGTTGAAGGAAGTACAGGCTAAACAGGCTGCTACGTCGTGGTCTGGGCCTAAACAAGGTAAGCAGTAAGAGTGGAAATCTTTATGAGGTATTTGTTTCCCACAAGTTAAACAGTTATTTACTTTTTCTGACATCGGCTGAGGCAAGAAAGAGTCCCCAACGGGTACTTAGCTTTTAGAAGTCTTCGAAGTAGTATTCGGTAGTAGTAATCTCTGGATCTGACCGACCGGCACTTGCGAACAGCTTCTGCTTCGGGCGCCACGTGGCAAGAAAGACTGAGGAAAATGGCGTCGGCTGATGCCTTTATACCCGAAGACCAGCAGAGATGACGTCGGGTGAAGTGCGACACCAGCCGAGGCCAGACCCAGACTTTGGAATCCGGCCGACCGAAGGGCTACCTGACGACAGGACAACCCATTTGTTAGGACTGCAGATGCATCCTTGAAGGACATCACATACACTTTAATAAAATCTAATAAAATCCAAGTTAAATCCAACTAAGTAAACCACAAAAGTAGATAAAGTCAAACAAAGTAAAACACAGAGATAATCCAAGTAAAGTGCAACAAAGTAAACCTCAAAGGTAGCTAAAGTCCAGCGAGGTAAAACACTTTCATGTCCTATCTAATCCTTCATCAGTTCTGCCATAACTGAGCTCCAAGGTCTATTTAAGGCCACAGCCAATTAATGACATGCTTCAGTCACACCACCTCAAGAACACCAATGGCATGAATTTAAAAGCTACCAGTAAAATTCATCTAAAAAAGCTATGCCCTTAGGCACATTAGCATTGAGTCCAGGAAACTTGTCAGCCAGAAGCTCTATTATCCATTGCATCTCAGCGCATTCCATTTTATCTTTGATATTGCCACCGCGTAAATTTTTCCTTTAGAACTTCTTAGGCCGTAAACTGAAAAGCATGTGCTGGACATTGCATAATATGTTTATACAAAGGACTCTTAACATCACACAATCTAATATCAGTCATGAGATGAGTTCTTTAATTGCCTGTCAATTTGTCCTGTATAAAAAGCTGCAGAGGCTTCACACATGGCAACATATATGATGCGTTTACTTTTGCAGTCTGCATAAGCACAACAATAATATTTTCTAAAATAAATCTGATTCACAAATTCATGTTTGGAATTAAGGTACTTACCTGATGAGCAAGCCCTGCAAGGGAACGTACCAACTCTCAGAAGTTGGATGTTGTCTGTAGACTGAAATTCATAACACTGGCACTGTTTATCACCTTTTCTGATAAACCCCTATTGTCTATAATCCTAGTACATGCGTCCTTATATAAAGCCTTCATATTCTGAGACAGCCTACCATCCCCTGTCATTTGATATAAAATCTCAAAGATCATCATCAGAGAGTAGTTCATAGGTAAGTACTAGGCTAGCTGCTCTTGTGGGCCATTTAAGCCCAGCCAGTTTTCCTTTTTGTGCTCAAATTAACCTATCTGTTTGGTTAAAGATTAACCTTACCCATTCCATGGTTGATAATTCTATATAATTCCTAAGGAGAATAAGTGGGATCATACCATCATTTCAGGCGACCCATGCATGGGATAAAGCATTTAGGAGCTGCCTCTGTCTGTTAGTAGTACAGGAATCAGTCCAGAGGTACATTATCTGTTTCCCATCCATAGATCCTAATTGCACTTGAATATGAACAAGGATGAACTCTGTTTTATACGAATGGGGTATCTGATCTAGAGCTTTGATGTCCCTTGCGAGATATACTTGTCCCTCCAAACCTTTCTGTTGATATTGCACATGAGGTTTAGATTCCTAGTTCAAGTATTTCAAATGCCATTTGACTTGCTGATTTGCGGTAAATCCATCAGTACTGGGTCAGAGGATGCCTTGTATGGCAAACACAGGTCACCTCTTAGCAGTATGTAATATACTGAGAATAGTGACAAGGCTTTCAGACGGTCCATGTAGGGCATTGTATCTCTGTGGGCTTTCTGTCTGGATAGATACATGCTAAAGGCAGCATTGTATTCAGTGATTTGGCCTAATGAGGACTGAGTAGAAGGGGACAGTGATGTCCCTAGATCTAGGCACAATCCCTTTGTTTATAAGCTGTGCAGTATAGAAGGATTTTATTACAACACTGGACACAAGTTGGTCAAAAGTTAAGACACTGTTCACACAAGTTCCCAAATCCCAAACAATTGGGTCAGCTGTTAAGAGCATATTGTCAGTGTGGCAGTTCCATGGGGTAGATGACTTCCTGAAGGATACAGGAATTTATTTTTGTTATTCAGTTTCAGTCCATGGTTTTGGCATCAGTTATTTAATTGGGTCAAACCTACTTGCAGAATGACTGTCATTTGGGGATTCAGTCACTGCTCCTAGCTTGCAGTCATCTGCAAACTTATAACCCTTTGGTATTGGCTTTTTCTTTAGAAAAATAGATGGCAAACATGAGATGCCCCAGCACAGACCCCTGGGGACTGGTCTCCATGAAGAGATAAATTCCCCTATTTTGGTTTCCTGTGTCCTCTATATGTGAGTAAGTTGGCAATCTGGTGGGTGACACAGGGGTTTATTCACAATTTTACTTTTTCTACTTTGCCTGAGTGTAGAAGTATGTCAAAAGCTTTGGCCAGGTTGAGTAATGTGGTGTGTATCATTTTGCATACTTCCATTGCTTTGGTAACCTATTAAAAAAAATCTTCCAGGTTGAATAAGCATGACTTGATGATGACAAATCCAAACTGAGATGAGTCCAATGTTTGGAGGTTCTCTGTGTCCTGATTGATTAGTTCCATGATAGGTCCTTCCATGTTTTTGCACACGAGACTGATCAGACTTATGGGTCTATAATTTCCTGGGTGTGTGCAGAGGAATGACTGCAACTGCTGTCTGTTTGCTTGGTATAAAAACCTGTATGAAGGTCGAGGCTGAATAGTGTTATTAGGGGTGAGACTACATTATGCTTCATGCAATTTATCATGAATCCAGGGATATTGTTAGAACCCATTGATGCAGTATTTTTAGCTTTTGGTAGCACTTTTAGGACTTGGTGTTGTGTGATAGCTGGAGGTGTGACAGCTTCAGATTTATCTTGAGGGACAGACGGTGGGGTAGAGAGGGGTAAAGTTAGAGCTAAATTTATCAGCCCGTAGGTTCACTGCATCTTCAGCCTTAGTGCAGGTGACATTGTTCACAGTCAGTGCATTGCTGCATTATGCTTTTGAGATTACAAACATAACTAAAGAATGCCTTGTGATTGTCTTTGTCTTGAGTAGCTGTTAGCCTTAAGCTGCTGAGTTGTTTGTTTCTTTCAGTAATAAGGGCCCTAACATTCTGGGAATTACTCTTATTAATTTTGGTCAAAATTCTTTCCTATTATTATAAAGCGTCTTGATATTATGGCTTGACCATGCGGTATTGTTTCTGGGGTTTTCCCTGTACTTGTTCCTGTGAGGTACAGCTGCATCTTTGCAGCTGTTTACATGCTGCTATAGAGTGGTGGTCTATGTTTCTGCATATTCAGTGAAGTTAACAGGGTTTGGTGGGGATTTAAAGCTTGTATCACTTAGGAGTAGGTAGTTTGTTTTAAAGAAATTTCTAAAGGTATCTTGGATGGAAAGGATCTCTGGTTTAAATTTTATTTAAAAGAAGACTGCTTATACATACATACACATATTTCAATGTTTGTTTGTGTCTTTCGACTTTTTCCCGGTTAGGGGTCACCATAGCGGAACTCCGGTCCGCTAATAATTGGTAGATGATTTTTACGTGCTGAGTTACCAGCTCTGATGCACAACCTTCAACGAAGGTATGCCCCTTCATGCATGTCTCCACACAGAAGACGCTTTAGCTGAGAATCGAACGGACAACGTCTTACTGTGAGTCGACAACGCTACCATAGCACCACCACCGCAGTACATGCGCATATTTCAATCATGGGCATTAATGTCTTTCTAACCTGACAATATGCCAAAACAGTTGTTTCTTACTTGGGCAAACCCGAGTAGTGACCACCTTCTAAATGTAAATCAGTACTAGTCCTATCATGTCCTTGCCTTCCATCTCCATCCACAGTACAAAATTCAGCAACCTAGTTTAATAACTAGTAGATGACCAACTCTTAAAAAATCCTACCTTAATGTCTTCCACCAGCTGCAGAAAAATGCCTTTTTTCCTGAGCACTGATACATTCGCAAACATTTTAACATCAGCATTAAACAGTGAGATCAGATGGAAAATGACTGGGTCATAGGATCCCCTTTTCCATACTCTTTGGGGCACACTGACTATTGCATCTCCCTTCAACTTCAGGGCTTCATCCTTTTACATAATTTCATTCATTATTCCTACAAAAAAAAAACAAAAAAAAAAACAGACAGCTTCCACCCTGTCATCCATTCTTTCTACCTCTTATCCTTTCATCTGGTTAATTCTAGCCAGGACCTGTCATATACCAGTATACTCATGCGATGCCTTCTTGTCTCCACTTCAAACTCATACCCCTGTCAGTCTCCTAACAAACTCCCTGCCACCTAATTCTTTATACAGTTTCCCATAGAATTGTGTATAGTCCTCTCATGTATTCACACAAACACATCTCTGAGCAGACGTATTCTGGACTTCTTTAATCCAGTTTTTCTTCTTGACCTAATGTTGGGACTCTGTCTCCCCTCACCCAGCATCTAACTCCCTTCCTCTCCAGATCTGCCTGTATATTCTGACAACTCCAGATCTTCTGTCATCTCCTTAAACCTCCTTTGCTTACTACATCTTCTCACTCACCATAAGGCCTTTCTAATCGTTTTGTTTCCTTTTCACCTGCTTTAGTCCTATTTTAAAAGTTGTCTTATCCTGTTTACCAAGTATCCATCCATGCTACACAGCCTTAATTATTTTATAATTTATTTTGACATTTGTTGACCGGGTTAGTCTGACTGGGCGACTGCCCCTTTTCAGCGGAGACCCGAGGAGAAAAGCTCCATAATTATACATACATGATATAGACAAACGAATACCATAGGTCACAAATCAATTACTATCAATACAAATTACAATATAGTTATGTATACATTTATAGCAGAATGTAGGGATCATTAAACATATTGAGGGATTCGGATAAAACATAACAGTAAATAGTTGCCTTCCCTACAGAAACATCCCATGAATGCAAATAATGCAAAGTTATGACAACAGGATCAACATGGAATATGACAAAATATCAGAATTTGAGGAGAAAGTCATATGACCTATTTTGTGGAAATAGGTGGAAGGTCAAAAAAGAAAATCAAGTATGGAGTAGACAGGAGGTAAATTAGGGTGGGTCAGTACATGAGCAAGTCCAGGAGTTTAATATAGTGTCTTTCAATGTTTTTTGAAACAAATAGTGTCAGGAATCAGTCTAACATGTAGGGGTAGTTTATTCTAGGCTTTGGCTACTGAGTGATTATAGAGAAGTTTGCCAGTATTTTTATTGGGTTTATATATCTCGAGGAGGTATTGCTCAGAGTTGGGGATAGTCTGTGTAAAAGTGTAGAGGGAGAGAAATGTAGCCAGAGCAGGACATAGAATTGGGATGGTTAAGGATACTGTGAGCTAGGTGTGGTTGAGTCAGAAGGAGTTGTTGCAATTCAGGCCACTGAAGGTTTCTTGGGGATAGGCAGTGGTGTGACTGATAGGGTTTATTTAATGCTAATCAAGAGATTTTATTATAGGTGAGTTCCAGTTTACTCAAGAGATTAGATTGTAAGTTGGTGAGAATTGGGGCTGCGTGTAAGAGGGTGAGTAAGAGATATGCCTGTGAGAGAGTAAGTTTTGATTCGTATGAGAAGAGTTTGTGGAGTTTTTGATGTTTTTTAATGCAGTGTTGTATATGTAAATTTAATTTTAATTCATCTGTTTTGCCTCCTAGTGATTTAGTGTAGTTTTCTACCTTGATAGTTGTGTTGTTGAGAGAAGAGATGGTGAAGGTATCTTTTAGGTGTTGTATAGATTTAGAGGAGAGGAGATTTTTTTTTTAGGGTTAAGAGGGAGTTGGTTGGAAGTTAACAATTTTGAGATTTCTTGAGTGAGGATGAGGAGGTTTGAGAGATTATCAGAGTAGGAAATAATTGTAGAGTCATCAGCATACTGAATTAAGAAATGGTGTGGGCAGGATGTGTCTAAGTCATTAGTGACAATGTTGAACAATAGGGGTTCAAGAATGAAGCCTTGGGGAGCCCCGGTGTGAATGGGAAGAATGGGAGAATGCAGAGAGACATTTAACAGATTGAAGTCTGAGAGGTAGCTTGCAAACCAGAATAGAGTAGCGTTAGATAGATTGGAAGAAGGATGTAAGAGGCAGTATTAAAGGCCTTTGAGAGGTCAAGGAATAGACAGGAGACTAATTTATTATTGTCTCTGGCATTTGAGATATCCTGAGTGAAAGAGACTAATGCAGTGGATGTACTGTGAAATGAACAAAATCCATGTTGGATAGGGTTTAGGAGATTCTCTTGTAAAAGATGATTAAGCAGTTGTTTATGGATAGACTTCTCGAAAGTCTTAGAGAGGACAGAATGGCTATAGGTCAGAAATTGGAGGGGGTCATTTGAATTACCTCCTGTGTGCAAAGATGTAACATAGAACTGCTTCCAGATGTCAGGAACAATATTTTCTTGTATAGATCTGTTTATGAGTATGGAGATGGGATAGGCAGTGGATTTTGCAGCTAGTTTAAGATACAGAGGAGGTAAGTTATCAGTGGAAGGGGAGCAAGTTTTGAATTTACTGAGGAGAGATTTGATATAGGCAGTGGGGACAGGTTGAAGAGAGAAGGGAGATGAGTGGGTGGGTGGAGAGGGGGTGGTAAAGGGGTAGGTGCATATATCTGTTTTAATTAGTTTCTGAAATAAGTCAATGAAGAAAGAATTTAGAAGTGTAGCTGTATCAATGGGAGATGAGTTAGGGGAGAGAGAGTATGTGGAAGGAGTTGCAGGGTGTAGGAGTTTAACAGAATTCCAGAATTTCGGGGGGTTAGATTTTTGGTTATTTTGTGGTGTTAGGTAAAAGTTTCTGTTATCTTTGTTGATTTTATTTTTAGTTAAGTTATGAAGTTCTCTGTAGGATTATAAATTGAACGGAGATTTGCTTTTTATCCAGTTTTTCCAGGCAGTGTCTCTCTTGTACATAAGGGTGTGGGTGTTTTCAGTTAACCAAGGAGCAAAGTTTGATTTTATTCTAATTTTTCTTGATAGGAGCTAGGGAGTTCAGGATGTTTAGAAAGATGCTGTTAAATTTTAGTACCGTGTCTTCTGGGGAGAGGTCATACAGAAAGGACCAGTTGAACAGCTGTTTGAAGGTGTCTTGGCTTGAAGTTAGAAAGTTTGCAGCAGTCTTTATAGCGATGAGATTTAAGGAGTTGGACTGGGTGTTTTTGAATATAAGTTGAAAGGTGGTCACTAATGGTATCGGCAGAATGAAGCGGTTGTGGTAATGGTTTGTGTTGATTGTTCGGATCCAATCAAGTATAGCGGTAGTATTAGTATTTTTTCAGACAAGTGGTGAAGTCATTAATTGGGAGAAACCATAGAGGTTAATACTAGTACTGGGAGAATGTAAAGTAGACCCACGTTGTATAGTAAGGGACACTATGATTAGGTTACTGTTGTATAAGGAGTGGTTGGTTTGAGGAGAGTAGGTCTGAGGAGGGGAAGGTACAGGTAGAAAGGAGAGGGATGGGGATTGGGTAGAGGAAGTGAAGGTAATAACAGGTTCTGGGTTAGGGTGTGTGTCACCAGAGAGAAGCACTTCTAATACAGGGAGTTTTAGTGAGGTAAATTTCAGGATTATGTGGACATACATTAGCTTACTCTTGGGAGGTAGTGAGGGCTGTTGCATTATTTTTAATTTGTGGATGAAGATTTCATTGTTGTTGAATAATGAAAGGGCAATATAAACTGTAGAGGTTGTATTGATGTGTGTGTGAAAAGGTAAGAGTGGGGGGCAGGGTATCTGAAAGATAGGTTGACATGATAGGTGGTAGAGATAGAATATATAAAAAGGTAGTGATGAGTAGATGACGCATATGTGGCAGAGCAAGGCTGAAGGAGGGATACACTTGGGAATAAGAAAAGGTTAGTGTTATTGGTTGGAGTATTTGTTAGGGAGGCTTGGGAAAGTTAAAACTAAGTTGGAGTCTCTACTAGAAGAAATGGAAGTTGGGGTTGATGGGTGGGTAGGTGGGAGTGGTGTGAGGGGTCCAGGGAATAGCTAGAATGGAGAGAGTGTAAATGTAGGAGTATTGGGAGTGGGTGGGAATGGGGGTAGGGTAGAGGAGTGTCGTGAGCCTGAGAGCAGTGAGGGTGAACTGAGCAGGGCTAGCGCGACCTCCCAGCATGCACAAAAAACTATCACCTACCCTGAAAATAGCCACAGAGATGCAGGGATGCTGATCTGGTACCGTAAGTATAGAGGTTCTACCAAAAACTACATTAACTCCTCAAATTAGAGCTCAAAATATGTATCTATTACTTCTACATTTGTCGCTAAATTAAAGAAATACACTAACACTAGAATTGGGCTAGGGCTCAACAAGTGGCTTTTTGAAAATAATGAGGGGGTTATTATACTAATAGTTATATGGGATGGGAGTGAACTAACATGTAAGAAGAATGGTACTGGGATTGCTGGCATTCCAGAGGGCAGCCTCCCCACTGTATATAGAACACTACACAGGCACTTCTTAAAATCCCATAGCTTGAAACATACTTTGCATTATAGCTTATTTTGCAGTTTAAACTCTTTTGCTAGTATTTGGAAGGTTTCTGGTCACTTGGCTGATTGCACTGATGGCTGGTTCAGTCAAAACTTTGATGGGGGAGGCAGGTTAGGTGTGAAACTAAAAAGAAAAGGAGGAGAAATTGAGGAAATAAGGTGAGGGATGCTTCAATACTATGATAAAACAGACATTACAGGCAAACTAAAAGTAGAAGGTGTATTCTACAGTACACAATATTAGATATTTGAATATACGGTAGACAGCAAATCAAGAGAGCACATACTGAGTCATATACTGTACAGTTATGTTACCAAGACCTTATAGTTTCACTAACACCGGGTTAAGCTCTGTGTAATCTTCAGTAACGTTGAATGGAACCTATGGTTTCATCAGCACTGAGCAAAGCTCAGGGAGACAGTAGCAAGGACAGCAATTACACAATGCATCTTAGAGAGCTTGCAATAAACTAAGTTCTGTCCATGCCCATTAGCAAACAAAGTATGTTTTGGAACACAAAAATGAAAAAGCCCTACTGCCTGTCACTCTACAAATGCTAACAGAAACAAATGCACTACAATATGTCATTGAGGAGAGACATAAAAATGTTCAGGAGTTAGCAGTTGGAGGATAAAAACACTGTTCTATCTGGTAGCTGTTTGGCACACACTAAGTAGACAGTAAAGAGAGCACAATACATAACATCAAGAGTTAGCAAATAGGCATAAATAGCAGGTATTTCAGAGAATGAATGGAACAGTGAACTTACTAGTAGAGCATGCTACTCTAGGAAATGCTCAGCAACAAGGGTATTGGTTTCTTTAAAAATGGTGCCTGTAACTTCAGGCTATATTTATAAAGTAGATCCAAATGTTAGATACACTGTGGGGAGGGAGACGAAGAGAGGAACCTGCATAGGTGGGTGGCAAAAGTTAGTAAAATAGCTCCAAACTAGTGCAAGCTCTTAGCATGCACAAAAAACTATCACCTACCCTGAAACTAGCCAGGGAGATGCAGGGATACTGAACTGGTACCGTAAGTACAGAGGTTCTGCCAAAAACTACATTAACTCTTAAAATTGGAGCTCAAAATGTGTCTATTACTTCTACATTTGTCGCTAAATTAAAGAAATACACTAACACTAGAACTGGGCTAGGGGCTCAACAAGTGACTTTTTGAAAATAATCGGGGTAATAGATATATGGGACGGGGAATGTACTAACATATAAGAAGAATGGTATTGGGATTGCCGGCATTCCAGAGGGTGTGCTCCCCACTGTATATAGAACACTACACAGATGCTTCCTAAAGCCCCATAGCTTAAAACATACTTTGCAATATAGCTTATTTTGCAGGTTAAACTGTTTTTGCTAGTATTTGGAAGGGTCTCAGTCACTTGACTGATTGCAGTGTTGGCTGATTCAGTCAAAACTTAGATCGAGGAGGTGGGTTAGGTGTGCAAATGGAGAGCATGCTACTCCACGAAACACTCAGCAACAAGTCTTTTCCTGATTCCTAATTCCATTCCCATTCCTTTTTGTTCCACCTTCCCTTCCTCCCCCCACCCTCTTTAACAACATAATGTCTGGCAGCCACTTCTTAACTACCCCTTTCATTTAGTTTTGTTCTAGTGCCATCTCCCCTCCACACTCTCAATATTCCATTTCAACCTCATCTGCATGATCATAAATATTCTACTTCATAGTCACCACTTTTTCCTTTTCCTTGTCGTTTGTCTGTCAAATAAGTCTGTCCAACCTATTTACTTGTTGAACATAATGCCTAGAAAAGGTATAATGTCTGCAGCTCTCCCACCACTAATTGTACTACCTCCTCTTCCTGCATACCTTTTCGCAGCACCTTCTGACATAGAATGACATTTCACTGCTCCAATCAGTATGCCTAACTGGACATTAAGGAAAAATTAAAATCATTGCCCACCACCTCCCTGTCTCCAGCCTTTCCAATCGCTATGTCCTGCAAAAAGGTTCTGCAGCACACCATGCCCAGCAACATTAGACTGTTATTAAGACTCCAGAGCAGTTTCCCTTCCCTTCTACAAGCACAGATCCATCACCCATTAGAATGTTGATCAAGTCTTCTAACTCCAGAGATGATATATGTGGTGCTGGTGTTCCTTCCATTTTATACTGATGTCTTTCCTTCTCCTTTGCTGCCTGCACAGCATTCCAGCATTACCAGTGGTAGGTCATTCCTAAAAGGCAGGGAACATCTGTGATGTCTTCTTTGCACTCTTACCACTTATTTACAGTGTGCAAATCACCTGCAACCTCTTCTTCCTGCAATATTTTTGCTGCTGGCTCAATTCCCTCTGAAGACTTGTGAATCTGTGCAGCATCTGGAACCTTTGTACCAGAATTAGTCTCAACCCGCATGAGAAAACAGTCAGTAACTTGCAATTCTATCAGTTGTGGTGCATTCATGACATTTACAATCTACCATGGATGTTTTCCTATAATACCTCAGTATATAGCGTAACCATTTCTTACAACATCTTAAAGCAATATATTATACTTTTCCATATCAGTTGTAAAACTGCAGAGTAGCTTAGACATACAACAGCTCCTTCTTTTCACAAATTCCACACCACAAAAAGTAGCTAGTGTTTATGTTGACTGACCACCCTTGGAAAGTCCTGTGGAACACAGACTTTGCAGTCAGCCATCATTAAATCTCTCCTCATTGCTCCTTGCTGCTTTAACTATTCCTTTATTGTAAAACTGTTAAACTTAATAAGTTGCTATGGATTATTTTTCTCCAGTGTGCAGTTGACCCTATCAGCTGTATGAATATGGTAGTCAGGCCGTCCAAAGCACCTGAGTCTTTCAAGCAGTTCTCTACAAAATACCCAACACAGTTACCTTCAGCTCCCTTCTTCAGACCAGGCATTTGCATAGTCTCTCACTTGCACAATTCTCCAGATCCTGTCATTTCTCCAACATGGTGTCTACCATGGCTCATACTCAGCTCCCAATGTTGCCACTTCAGCCATTGGTCAAGCTCAGAACTATGGTCCTAATTAAAAAAAATGTCAGTTTCAAAGACTCACTTTCAGCGCACAGAGCTGCCATGTGAGCAACAAGTTGTCTAGTTTATTAAGATTTTTTTGGGTTTCTCCTCCAGTCCATAAATCAGCACGGAAAAACGTCTTCATACATGGTAAGACAGGAACTGCTACTTAAATCCTACCTTTTGGTTCCAGAAATCTCTGCTGTCATCTGATGAAATCATAGTGACATAATTATGCAAAACAGAATGATATTAGTGGCTCTATTGTGTAGATAGTTTTCACTGTTTAATGTTTAGTATATGCTACTTTTCTTTCTTGTAGATCCAATTTTCTACTTTAGCTAGTTCACGAGCTACATCTAACAGTTTTCTATGTGGCTGATTCTTTAATAATGTTAAAATATATGCACAGATTGATTATAAAAAGGAGGTTATATTCTGCAGCAAGCTACCAGCTACCTAGTCTGGTATGCATACAGTGCATCTTTTTTACTACAGGTGGAAATAATTCATTATGGGAACTGCGGTGGTGGTGCTACGGTAGTGTTGTCGCCTCACAGTAAGACGTCCTGTTCGATTCTCAGCTAATGCGTCTTCTGTGCAGAGACATGCGCGAATGGCCGTACCTTCGTTGAAGGTTGTCCGTCAGGGCTGACAACTCGGTACGTAAAAATCTACTGCCAATCATTAGCGGACCGGAGTTCCGCTGTGGCGACCCCTAACCGGGAAAAGCCGAAAGATACAACAACAACATAGCTGTAGTGCAGTCCAAAAAGCTAGTTGACTTTCTTAGTTGAAAATTGAAAGACCGCATCCTTGTATTTCTCAGCACAGAGCTTGTTTAGTCACATGACATATGTTCTGTGAGCACTGTCTGCATATTGTTTTCTCCTCAAAAGAAATTTACAAGTAGATCCTTTTGGAACACTGTAAATTAACTTAAGATTTTGTTATATAGCATTTGATTTAGTGCTTTTCTGTCTGCCTGTTTGTGTTGTTATACTTGAATTAGTGACCATGTGCCACGGTTTTATTTCTTTCAGTGTCCAGCTTTGAATTCCACCGAAAGTATAACTTGCAGGTAACATTTGCTTCTGTTTCATATGGAAAATGTATTTTACCAGTTATTATTTTAACATGTGATAATAGATATAACATTATTGCTAGTATATGAGCATTGTATTTATATATGTGATTTATGTTTCAGAATGTCAATATTGCTCATAGTCTAGTTCATGGAAACTTTAAAACCAACAAAATGCCTTCTTCCTTTTAAAAGATTTCTCATAAATTACATCCCAAATTGCATACAATAAAGTCAGTGTGAGACACTTTTATTTTTAACATTATTGTATTATGCTTATGGATTACTATGGATTCATTTAACAACCAAGTATTTATTAAGAATAGAACATTAAGGGCTCAGCGTAACTATGACCATGTTGTTCCCTAACATAGCTTGGAATCTCATTTTGAAGAATGTAATTGCCTTTCAGTCCCCTCAGGCTTCCTTTGAAATTTTGTTCTTCACAGCGCTGCAGTGAGAGTGCCAGAGAACATACTTTACCTGCAGGCGCCTGTGTGACATTGAAATTAAGTAATTTGGCTATGCCTGCAGCTGACACTTCCAAAGTTCTATTATTAATATTTGTCTAGAATGGTCATCTCAAGATGTAAGGAAATGCTCTTTGTTCTTCCTTGTGCAGCGTACTACACAGGGGCACCTCAAGGTGGAAGGCAAAAAAAATAAGGAACACAAAATAAGAAAATCAGGATAGAGAGAAGATGAGGGAAAGTGTGTAAGAGTGTGTGTGCTAGACTTGTTAAGCAATCCAGTGCCAGAGAAGGTTTTAATTTTTTCCAATGCAGATATTATACAAGCTTGATTCAAGTTATAAATGTTTTGTATGCTCGATTTTACACATTGGCAAATGATAGTTTTGAAAAAAAAAACAAGTTTTACTAAAAATTAAATAGATCTTGAGATAAACAGCAGGATTTATTAAAAAATGTAATTGATTTTATTTGTTTCACTGATGTGAAATTTTCTGGCATATACCAAGATACTCTACACAAATATCTTATAGTTTATTTTATTTACTTGCTTACTTATTTTTTTGTTAATTAGATCAGAACATTGATCACAGTGGACCATTTTCAGGCTCAGCCTAGAATACAACAGGAAGAACACAGCAAAGCTGGATTCATACAAGAGTGATGCACAGTTAAGACTGTGTTATAAAATGTACAACTGTATCAAAAAAAACAGAACTAAAAAAACAACTGCCAGTGTCTAAATTGTTAGACAAGTTGTATAACTGCCTCAAACTACAGCACACAGTAAATATTCAATGTATGCAGTATATACAATTAGATATACGGGAGAGAGAAAACAGAAGGGGAGGGCAATTTAATGCAGAATGAAAGGAAGACGAGAACAGTAAAGTGTAGCAGCAGTACAGTAAAAGTTACTGCCCTGTCAACCTATTGAAAGCCTCATTTCATTTTTACTTTAATCTTTGGCTTTATTTTCTTGCTTAACAATGCACACTGTATAATAAATTCAAAATAAGATAGTTTACAAAGAACAGACAGTACAGGCTAGAGCTTTTTGTAACTGGTTAAAAGGATGGCATGCTAATAAGGGTTGATTAAGAAGTAAAAGCAAACTCAAAACGTTGTGTATTAAGGGACTTTATAAACCTGTGTATAATTTGTGACTTGATAGTTTCATGTATTATGCATATAGAAAAGGGAAAAGTCAAACTTGGATCAATATGATCTTACTCATTCTACAAAATCGTCATTATTCAACTTGCAATCTAGTTTCCTCACTTTGTGGCAAGCAGGTGAGTTTGTTATTCCAAATTTCCAATTCACTTAAACATTTAATAGAACTTTTTTCATCACTATGCATTTGAAACTCGGTACTGACAGACTGTAATAATCAGAGATTTACCAGAAAAAAAAGTATGATGAGCATGGCCAAATCAGGGATACCTGTAAAATGAAGGATAATTGAGCAATATGAATGGATATATAACTATTATGATAAATTGTAATGCTCACTGCAGGGATCACCACTGTAGTAGTATTCCTTACTCCAGGTGTTTATTGGAAGGCTTGACATTGCATCTGAATTCCTGACTGACCTACAGAGCTTTCATTTGTTGGTGTTATGAGAATTTTATTTTTAGTTTTTATTTCGTTTTGTTAACTGGGTAAGTAAACTGGTCAACAGACCTTTTTAGCCATGACCCAGGCCACAAGGGCAAGAGTTAAAACATGTAATACATCAAACATACAGTTATGATTAAAAAAATAATAATTTTCAGCAGTAGATACAAGTATGTACATACATACATAACAAATATTTCAAGCACAGGTATTAATGCCCTTCTAATCTGCCAATATACCAAAACAATTGTTGTTATTGTTCAGGCTATTCATAAAAATAACTAAACTAGTACTTGCTTCAATCTAATTTGGTAGTCTGTTCAATACGTCAGCTGCTCTCTGAGAACCAATTGGTACACTTCTCATTCCTATAGAATCTTCTACATATTGAATGATGATTCTTTTACTACCTTTTGATAATCCTAAACATTCCCAGAGGTAGCTCTCTAAATGCCCTATATACCCAAATATCTGTAAGAGACGCTGTACAGTTTCAGATATTTTAGTCTTTCATGATAACTTAAATGTTCACATCCTTGGATGCCCTTGGTATATTTCTGCTGTAGTCTTTTCAGTTTACTCATGCTTGTTTTCTTATAAAGTTTCCATATTGTTATTCCACATACAAGTTGGGGTCTAATGTAACTAACAATGACATCATCATTACTGATTTATTAGACTTTATAAATATTTTAATGTAACCTGTGTTACTATAAGTATTAACCAATTGGTTGATATAATAAGAAAAACTCAAAGCTGGATATACCCATATACCCATGTCATTAAAAGAATCAGTGTGTGCTGTATTAAATATTCATCTTTCAATTTGTCTCCCAAATCTCATATGCTTAGTTTTTGATGTACTTGTCAGCATATTATTCACCTGTGTTTGCTTGCACTGCTTTATCTTGGATGAACATTGTCTGTATTTTTTCTGGATTTGGAGTTTTCTGCTTATAAAGGATTTACCATCTACCAAGTGTCGCTTTTGTCTTGCAACAGCTGCCTTTTATTTTTCATTATCCAATATTATCTTCTCCATTATTTGTCCACAACATGAAAAGTAGACTTTAGGGTCTTTATGACTCTAGGTTTGAACTACTCTCATTTTCCTTAATAAGTGCATGTTTCCAATCATGAGGAATCTCCGCATATTTGTATGACCTAGTAAATAATAGATGAAATGATACTGTAAGTTATTGTTGAAGTGTTCTCACATCATTATTACTAATTGAATCCAGTTTGCATAGTTCTTTTTCAATATAATCTAATTTGATTTCAGTATCTGAGGTTATCTCGATGTCAGTAGTACAACTTATCACCCACTTTGTGGAGCCAGACTGTTTAGCATAAGATTTTGTAAATATGTCTGTAATCTGTTACTTCTGAGAGTACATTTTAGAATCTACACACAGTTTATCAGTTTGTATGGCTTTACCCCTTCCAGATCTTATTTATCTGTAAAATGGTTTCCTATTATGTTTTATATCTTTCTATACATTTTCTTCATTTTTCTTGATCTTGTCTCACACTATGTTTAATTTGTTTGTCCAGCTGTTTATTTAATTTTACAAAGTTGTAGCTTAACCCATTTTCCATTTCTTATATATTTTTTGTCTCTCACCTTAATCTAGTATCTTGTTCTTATGGAAATGTATCCTCCTGACGTTGTGTGCTTAGATCCTGATGGTAAACATTTTTTTTATGTTTTGCATTAAAGCAATTTATCTTTCAGAAATTTCCACATTCCTTCTGCAGTTTTTTTACAGCTGAACACATCATTACAGTTAGTTTTACTTAGCAACTGTTTTGCTTCCATATATTCTGTTGTTAATCTTCTGTGCATTGGTTTAGATTTTAGTTTGGCAGAATTATCAAGGAACAAATTAACCTTTATAAACCCTTGATCACTGCACATCAGCAGTGATAAAACCTGGCATGAAGTAACAGTAATTTCTTTAGGAACCCAAACAATGTCTAGTATGTTCCATTCCCTGGTAGTTTTTTTTGTACAATCTGAAGCAATTTTTTGTTCCTGTGCGTACTTTGTGAGTAATTTCCTTACTAATGTTGTTGAAGCAGTATTATTCCAGTCCCTCGTCTGTTTTGTGCAAGAAATATACGAATTTTTCTAGGTCATCAACTCTTGACTTTGGTCTGTACACTCCAGCAATTGTTATATGTTCCAGGGTTCTCTCTACTGTCACAGTTACACAATCTATAATACTGGTGTTATCATTTCACATGTAATAATCACAGGTCTCATAACTCTGTCTAATCCCTGTCATGACACATCTGCCTGATTTTTGCTAGAATGACTACTACACTAAAAACATTTATACCCTGACAGAACTGGTTTCTAGTCATTGTTCTTTAACCACAATTAATAAGCAGTAATGGCATCAGTCTTGTGGGAACATAGCACATTTTCCAATAAAAAAACTTTATTATTAATACTCATACTCCTAGCATAAATATCCATCAGCAATGCATCAAATGTTGCTATCTGTAAACTGTTACATTTTTGACCTGACAAAAATCCTGCATTGTATTTGTCAAATATTGCAAAATGTCTGCTGCAAAAATTCTCTTCCCTGATCTTGACAAGTGCACGCCATCCTTTCTGAACACGTGTGCCCAAAATTAAGCTCAGATGTTCATAGTTTCATAGGTGTGTACTAGGCTAATGGCCCTAGAGCCTAGCCCATAGAAGTGCCCTGGCATCATGCCATCCGACATAAGTCCTCCGTGCCTCTATCAAGTAGAGCCACTGGAGTGATCCATGTGCGTGTGTGAAACATTAATCCACTCGTATTAGAACATTGAATATAGATTAACAAACATTTACAGGAACTAATAAAAATGTTCATATATGGAGCTACAGAAACTACTCAGATTCGTTAAAAGTAACTTATTATTCTGACATGCAAACTCGACTAGTGTGCTACACCTTTCCATTTTTTAAAACAGGACACATTCACAAATGACTTATAGAAAGGAGAGTCATTTCACCATGAATGAGAAGTTTTTTGGGTAAATAACTACATGAAAAAAGTGCCCTAACACCTGTACAAGCTATGCTATCTAAGAAGGCTGTAAGTTCCAGCCAGTGTCCGTGCAGATGAGATCATTTGTACGGTAATGAATAAAACCAGATTTGTACTTCCTTAACGCATTCTAAGGCCTGCTTCACATCCTGTAGTTTTTCTCCTAACAAGCGCAATATTGTTTGATTTTCATTATCTTCTGTGCAAGTGTTAAGTGTCCGTTACTCTAGTAGTTGAATCTCCAATTACAAAAATATCTTTTCTGACCAGATCTGAAGAATCTTCAGCTGCTTCTTTAGAAATGTGTGCTGCATCAGTAAGGAATGATCTTCATCACCATTGCTCTTATTAATCCCACTGTTTTGATTTATTACATTTGCATACAGCTCTCATTCAGCTGGCTTTGTGCATGCACAGCTTCAGCGGTGTTGTTACTGTGCATGTTTCTCCTCTTTTTTTCTTACAGTAATGTTCTTCAGTCCTTCCACATTCAGTTTTGATTTCTCTCCCCCCCCCCTTGCCTTTTTTCCACCTTTGTTTTGGAAAAATGATGCCTTTTTCTGCAGACTGAAGGTTTTCTGGTAGAAAAATGTTATTCCGTGCAACCTGTGTGTTACATAACAAAACAGTGTCATTTTCAGTATGTAGTCTCTTTGCCTTACAGACATTTATCAGTTTCTTTTTCTTTGTTGTTTGTTGTGAATTTCTTACTTTCTTTCTTATTTTATTTCCTTCTATATGCTCCGAATCCTCAGATTGCCGAATACTTGTATTCAGAATTCCAAAGTTGTCAATGGCATTATCTGGTTTCATAAGGGTTGAGCGGTCTTTACAGACAATAGGCACATCGTTTCCTAAACGTGTTCTATTAGCTCTTTGCCTAACATCATTTATCTCATCAGTTCAGTCATTAATATATGTAACAACAGTTCTTCAAGCCATGCCACTTGTACAAGTACAGTTGTCGTCAGTAAGTCTGGATTTAGTACTAATTGTAAGCAAATCTTCCAACTTTTGACACAAGGAACATGGATCGTGTTATTAGGTGTTACCTTTAAATATACAAGTGACACTAAAGTAAGTTATGCAGAATATTTACAGTACAATGGGTATTCAATTTACAGTATTCACAGAAGTAATTGCAATGTTTAACATTTGGAATTATAAGACAGTGCCAGTTTCAGGACTGACTTAGCACCCAGTACCTGTTTTAACAATTGCTTTTGAAAGAAGTGCAGGCAGCTTCCTTTGAGAGATGCTGTTTTAATGTAGACTTGATCCAATTTATTTTGTTTTCTGACCTCTGAAGGATGGTGGTACTAGATAGCATAAATCCTCCAAGACTTGACAGTGGTCTGATGTTTGCTATGAAGAATATTGCAACCATGGCATTTCTCTCCAATCAAAGCATTTAGGTAGTTCATGTCTGTCATATTTGAGGGAACTTCAAAGGAACTAGTGAATAAGTACCCACTTGGGAACTATTCCTGTTTTATTGCATTTGTTTTATTGCATATTCTTGAGGCTTTATTTTTTGTTTTCTGATAGGGACCTGTTTACAGAATTTGACTTATCTAAATTTCCATAATATAACATGCTATAAATTATTCTCTAAAGACATATTCCACCAAAAGAATTCCATTCCCAGTGCTCATTCTGCTTGGTGAATGACCACTATCTCCTTTTGTGAGCATGAGTATGGCTAAGAATTTAAAAGCTTATTTAGACTAGAAGAAACTTGAATCCTTTGTACAGGCAAGCTATTTAACCAGATGAGCGCCTATCGAGGTAGGCAGTGGAGTGGACTCCTTTCATTAGACACTGCTGCTGCAAGAGTTTGTCCTGACACCTGCCCTGGATGCCTGTTCCCAACTACCATAAAAGATGTCTGCTTCCTTAGATGCTTCTAGGTCCTTTTCCCTTGAGGACTATTTGAGAGGTTTCCAGTTCCAAGCTGGCCAGATACAATTACTCCCAAGGAGGAACTAGATCCCAACACGTGTCGCCACCCCCTCAGCCACCGTCTATCCCTGAAATTTGATTACAAGAAATTTACAGAAGAATATGATGTGTGGTAGACTGGCAGTGTGCCACTGTCCTGCCAGCACAGCCATCCCATTTCAGAAGTTGTACCACCCCAAAAGAGGAGAAAGGAATCTTCCCTTCTTATCTGTCAGACTTAACTAGGGTGGTGAGGAACTACTTAAATTCACCTCACCCCTTGATCATTCTCTGGCACCAAGGATAGTTAGAGTTCATAACTCCAGTCTTCACTTGCCTGAGGACAGAGAGGGTGAACATGCGTTCATGCTAGGAATGTTACATAATTTAGCCCCCCCGAATGCAAGGCAGTCGCCACTGACATGTTGGCAGTCTCACGCATGGGATTCACAGTGAAGATTCTCAAATCCAGCCTGGAACCAGTGATGAAAAAGATTTTCCTGGGAACCTTTTGGATACAGAAAATGCCCAGTTCCTCCTCAAGAAGAAACCTCTGATGATAAAGTCACTGTTACTTAGTCTAGTGCAAGTAGACAGACTGCAAGCTAGGAACATATTGCAACCTTTATGCCACATTTGGCATCCATTCAGATGGTGCCACTGACCTGTTACACACAAGGAAAATCCAGTAGTATCTGAAGTGTGCTTAGCTTCAGCACCAGTGTCCACTGTGGATTTCCTTCTTCTCCCCATTAGGAAGGAATTCACGTGATTGGTAGACAGGGTAGAGACTGGCCAAGGCTTTCTCATGACCCACTCTCTCCCATCCAGACATTTGCCACAGACACTTGGCACTTAACTTAGGGAGTACATCTCTGATGCCTCAGGGTCTACACCTTCTAGAAGCACATAGAAAAGCTATATAAATATGAAAATGATGATGATGAGTCTTCTGTTTGAAATAAGGAAGCTTAATTTAGGCAATCTAAAGGTAGTGACTTACAACATAACAGTTAAGTGGTAAAGCAGTAAGTTGGGGAACAGTCATAAAAACTCTGTAAATTATCAGTGCTAATGTGAGAAATGGCTACACAGATGAATACACACCAACATGCCTCTTACATCTCTGTGGGTCAAAATATCATGACAAACAGATTGTGTCTGTCCTGTGTCAACAACTGTGAATGGAGGTGGGATCCACAGTTTTTCAGGACAATATCAGAAACCCTGGAGAACATGCTGATGAATCTGTTTACCTCAGACCTTCTAGTCCAGATAAGTCACAAAGCTTGCACCAAAGATTTATTCCGCCTGACTGAGAAAGTGAGTCTGCTGTACATCTGCCTTTCTCATCTCCAGAGTGTTTAAACAGAAAAATCTGGAAGTGACAGTGCTCCTCCAAGTTGCTTCTTTTTGGGCCACACATCCATTGTTTTCCACTTTGGTGCAGAAGGCAGAGCAGGCAAACCCAGTTGTTACTTTGCACAGCAGTCTGCTAACTTGGCAGGGAAGTGCTGCAATACACCAAAACCTGTAAATACAGAAGCTAGTGGCCCACATACTTAAAGCCTTAATACTTTTAGGGACAAGCTTCAGATGATGGTGGTTAAGGTCTTACAGGAAGTCAGAAAACAAAGCACAAGAATATCATACATCACAAAATGGTAATCTCTCCCTGTATGTTTCATCATTGAAAGTATCCTTCCCAGATATTGTCCAATATACAAAGTCCTACAATACTATGCAGAATTCCTGTCAAAAGACCTTTATTATAGGTTCATAGGTAAGTACTAGTGTAGCTAGTCATTGTGAGGCATTTTATGCCTAATCAGTTTCCCTTTTTCTGCTCAAATTAACCTATTCCATTAGCCTTCCCATAGTTCAGAATTATATATTACCCCTAATGAGAGTAACTGGGATCATACCATGGATAATTTGAGGGGACACATGCCTGGCAATAAAGCATTTAGGAGCTGTCTCTATCCACTAGTAGTACAGGGGCCAGTCCTGGGGTAAAATTTCTGTTTCCCCTCCATTAGCCTTACCCATCCCATAGTTGAGAATTATATATTACCCCTATTGAGAATAACGGATCGTATCATAGATCATTTGAAGGGACACATGTATGGGATAAAGCATTTAGGAGCTGCTGTGTCCATTAGTACAGGGGGATTCCTGGGTAAAATATTATGTTTCCCATCCATTAGATCCAAGCTGTGCTTGAATATGGACAGGGATGAACTTTTATGTGGATGAGGAGTCTGTTCCAAAGCAGTGATATCCTCTGAGAGATATGCCTGTTCTTCTAAACTATTCTGATGATGATGCAGAAAAGGTTTAAATCTCTAGACTGAGTATTTCTGATGCCACTTATCTTGCTGACATTCAGTATTGGGTCAGAGGATGCCTTTTATGCCAGACACAAATCACCCGTTGGCTTGTAGGTTACCGAGTATAGTGACAGGTTCTTTGAGTTGGTCCATGTAGAGCATGTTGTTTAGGCCTTGTATCTTTTTAGTAAGGTATCTCTGTCGGTATTACAGTTGTTACAGATGTCTGGATGGATACTTGCCAAATCGGGCATTCTTTTCAGCGATTGACCTAATGAGGGCTGAGTAAAAGGTTAGTAACATCCCTAGATCTAGACACAGTCCTGTTGTTTATAAGCTGTGGAATATAGAAGGACTTTCTTACAATAATGAGCACATGTTGGTCAAAAGTTAGGTCATTGTCCACATATGTTCCCAAATGCCAAGCAGCTGGGTCAAATGTTAGTGGCATATACCCTTGTCAAGGGGTATACTAAGATATATTAAAACACTTTAATCAAAGTATACCTGTCTTCTATCTAAACACACACACCAAGGGACACTGCTTTATCTGAATACAGTTTTAAACCAGTTCATGCAGAATTCCTGCACACAATTCCACCCTGAAAACCAATATCTCCACCTTGGGACCTGAAACTCAAAGGGATTAGTTTGAGGGGATAGAGACACTTAGACAGTGCTTGAGGTCTTGTTGGTATTAGGTCCCTTGGTAAGTGAATTAATGAGTTATAAAAATAAAAAAAAATAAAAATCCAGTTTCAAAGAATGATTCTTCTACAGTGATTTTTCTCAAAGGAGCTTTATTTGAATAAGCACTGTCATCAGTTGACTTTGTAGGTTGTACATCAAAACCCGTTGCATCAGCCACACTTACATTTTTCTCCTGAAAGAAAAGGCATACTCATGCTGACCATTATGTAACCAGATGGCTGTCTGAACTGTAGGCAGTCATGCACAACACAGACAGATCATGCGGACTAAGCCACTCCTTCGTCTCGGGTATCAACATCGGTCAGTGTAACCAGATTGCCTGAACACTGACTGTATGTGATATGGTCACAGTGACTAATGTTGGTGTTAACACACCAACCTCGTGTAAAAGTGAGAACAAGGGGCTGATGAATACTTCAGTGTCTTGCACATTTCTGTCATTATTCTCTTTGCTATCTAGTAGTTGGCACTACACCAAACCTGGCTTTACCCCCCCCCCCCCCCCACACACACACACACATAACAAATGTTGTCTTTCGTAAATGTCTTTTACTATTTATTTATTTCACATTTGTTAACCGGGTTGGTCTAGCTGAGCTGTAATAGCCCATTTTCAGTGGAGACCCAGGAGAAAAGCTCCAGAATAAAAATATTCTTAGTGATACACAAATTAAGTAAAACATATTAATATATACATAATATTAATACACAAATTAAGTAAAACATCATATTAATACAAGAATGAGCAAGACAAAGCATAAACATTGTACCAAGAATAATACAAACTATGTTATTGAGCAGCTGTAGACTTTACAGTATTTGGATAAGTTATTTTGGTGATACATGTTTGGTGTGTACAGGTAGTGGCCGACAGAATTATGCAAATTGCTAGACAAGTAGTTCAGAGGATTGTTAAGATTAGCTTAAAACAGAGTAGATTATAGAGCAGATTATAGTAGGGAGGTCAGGTGGGGTCCTGACAAGGGCAGATCCAGTTATTTAGGTAGAATAGTTTCAATTCTTTTTTGAAGCCAGCAGCTTGAGTAATATTTCTTATGTTAGAGGGTAGGCTGTTCCATATTTTTGTAATAGAAGATTGCCTATGTTTACTTTAGATGTACAAGTTACTAGATATTTCTCTACTCTGCAGATATTATATATCATAGTTTGGCCTTTCTATTTTATGAACCTCTCATAACTACTTATGGTAAGAATCACCAAAAACGATGGAAGGTAGCACACCAACGACTATAAATACACCAAAATGCTACTAGAGTCGCAGAAAGAGTGCCAAAAAAGATTTTATATTGAATTTATTAACGCTCTTCACATAACCATACAGAAACACGCGTTTTCGTCCCTCTCCACCAGGACTTCATCAGACATTACTTATGGTAAGAACATAACGTTACTAATGTGTTGGATGTTTTTCATCCTTCGTATTTAGTTCAACCCTTTAATCATTAAAGAATGCTAACATTATTCCCCTTAGTAATTATGTGCCTACAGTAGCTGACTGGTTAGGTAACCATAGACTGAATGTTAACTTTAATAAGTTTAAAGTGATGCACTTTGGACCTTTAAGAACTATCCCACTTGTGATTTACACCTTTTCACTGTCTGTTGTTGAAACCTTTAAGGATCTGGGTGTACCAATAAACAGCAACAAGACTTCAGACACAGTGTGAAAGTGGTTGTGTGTCACGAGTTGCACATTGCAGGTACTGTAGTAATTTATCACTGAGGTAACAACAGTTCTTAATACAAATGTATGTTATTTGTGCCAGACCCATAGTGGAATATGACACTCTCACGTTGTTTATATACCAAGGGAAATCTTTCATCCTTGGAAAACATCCAGAGGAGATGTTCAAAGCAAATATTATCTTGCAAAGATTTGCTTTACCATGTTAGATTGAATGTTTTATCATTATTTTCCTTGGCTTACCATTACAACAGAGGTCATTTGTGTCTGGTTTTAAGACCGTACACAATGAGGAATTAAGAATGCTGTTAAATGTGCATCTTAGCAATACCACTATATCCTTGCACCATAACAACCTTTTATTTAAGCTTGACTCACTCAAGAGGATTATCCAGTATTCCTTATAAAATATTGAAATAAGTTACGAATGTACATAAAGCCCACTAATTTCTTAACCGTGTTTGAGTGCACCAAACCTTCTAGTAAGAGAGTCTGCTTTTACACCTTATTATTTGGATTCTGTGTTATAGTGGCCCTCTGGCACAGACACAACCACACAGACTGTGAAACCTTACAGTCCAAGCATCAAAAAACATACTCTTTCTTTTGCTCACATACATTTCCTGACATTAACATTCCTGTCACACACCTCCAATTTAACATTTTCCACATTGTTTGAGACACTTCTATAACTCAATTCAAATGGTACTTAAGCTTTCGTTGTTCCTATGAAGTATAACATGCACTTTATCACCAGTTAGCTGTGTAACGTTTAATATCTGTCCCACAAAAGGAACCCATTAGGTGAACTTTTCTGCACTACAGTCTAGTAAAAATTAACACATTCTTTCTAGCAAAGTGAAAAAAGACTATATTCCTCCTTCTGACTGTATTAATTGTCTTTAGATTCAGACTGAATTTCACAGCTCAGAAAATCTTTCTCATCTCACTGACGTCCCTCCTCCTGCCATGCCTCTGTGTGCTGTCTTGGTATTACCCTTCCCTGCTACCTTACTGTGTTTTATTAAGCCCTTAACTCCATAGACAGCATTCACAACTCTGCCCTGAACATCAAGCTTCTCCGTAACCCTGCACCACAGCTTTTTGATCCACTAAGCTTATGGCTTAGTTACATTCCCAAAGCAAACATCTCTTCAACTGAGAAGCCATTAGGTTCCATTTCTGATACAGTCACATTTGTATATTTCAGTACCTTAGTTTTGTTTCGCCATAAGTACACCCTATGTCATTTGCTCCATGTTCTTGCCCCTGCCGTTATCTTCTATCAGAAGCTGTCCTAAGTACCCTTTCACAAACAGTGGGGAAGATTGCTCCTTGCCAGCATGAATCTCATCTTGAATCTCCCTTGAAAATAACCCATATCTTGTAGGTCAACAAAAAAGTAAATAAATAACTTAATCTCTCCCTTAGCATCCTGCACATTCTTAATTCTAACTTAATATGTCTTCCGTTCCTTTTTTCTTTACCTGTACAGTTGTCAGCTTTCTTAGTATTTGCGTCTTATTTTTTGTGCATGTGGCTTTTTATTAGCACATAGTATCTCATCACCTTGAATCACTGTGTTCTGTAATGTGCTGTATATTAACTTGTGTACCTTAGCCATAGTAAGAATACCTATATTGTAAGTTCCTAGAATACTAATATCTTTTAACACTTTTACAAAACAATGTTATTTATTTGCCACTTGTTGATATTCTCTCTCTACTTTCACTGTTAGCTGTTCCGTTTGTCCACTTACAGTTTGCTTACAGGTTGGCTGTTGATTAGTTACTTAAAAATGACTAATAAATGAAATGCCATAATTCTGTTCTCTAATCCTATATAACTTTAGTTATCTTGTAAAACACTGTATGTTTCATGCATTAAATTCAGCTTTTGATTGCGTACTTAATGACTGAACCCAGTGATGTGATGTTGCCAATCTCGCCTTTATTCTCACTGGTGGGTCGGATCTGATCCTTCTCGACCATTTCTCCAGCTTGAGCTCTTCAGCAAAGCTCATCGGCTCTATTCATTACCCATATTGCAAATCCCCAATTACCTCAGATCTCATTTGCTGCGCAGAAAAGAGGTTCAACAGTATTGATCTGGGGTAAGTACTAAAGTTTTTTTTTTCCTACATTTTATAAATAGTAGTATTTCCTATTTCCACGTTCTTCTTTGTCTCTCTTTGATAGTTAGCTTAGTTGTGAACTACTACTTTACCCTATTCTATCTTTTGACATCCGTTTTAGTTAGAGGGTGTCTAAGAATGTCCATTTTAATTAGAGTGTGTTCCTTTCTCCCTCCTCCCTTTTCTCTTCTTAAAAAAAAAATAATGTATTTACTATTTTAATGCCTGTGTGTGTGGGCTCTAAGTTAGAGGACTTTTTGTGTGAGACTCCAAGTGATTGGCTCTCCTTGTCTCTTATTTTTTTATTATAGTCATGTCACAAAAGCAGGATAGTAAGCCCTTGGGCTTCAAAAATGTGGGGAAAAACTGCCCCGTAGTGATTCACATATTCTTTGTGTATTGCTTGGGGGCTCTTTATTTGCAGGAGTCTTGTTCCATTTGCCATGATTTTAATCAATGGATATTAATGGAACGGAAAAATAAGCTTATTCTGAAAGGTCTTTTGAAGTCGCCTTTCACAGATGCAATATCTCCCAAATCTGACAAACCTGCCAAAAGACCGTCGTCTGAGCCAATGTCCTCATTGTAGCCGAAACAGAAGGCTCCAAAGTTATCAGATCCAAAAACTCTATTGAAGCAGACCTCTCCTTCTAGCTCTGATTCCCTCGGAGCGGGGAGTTTCATCGGCTCTGACTGTTTTATCGGAGCAGAAACATAAGAGCCAATCTCCCTCTATTGAAAAGGTTTCTTCTCAGCTCCCTTCTCCACTTCTAGCCAGATCAAGGTCCCCTAGGTCTACTGGAAGTTTCTGATGAAGAGGAGGAAAAAGTCATAGACTCTTGAAGATACCGGCTTTGGCCAAACTACTGGTGGATCCGATCCCAAAGGAATCTGATCAGACTCAAGCACCCTCTGTTGCCGCAGTTCCTCCTCCAGTCTGTCCCCTGGCTTTGGAGCCAGAAGATTCCGATATCCAGATTGTGTCAGTGTCGGGTCCAGGATCCATACCTTCCTCAGATCAGATACCTGCCCCGAGCATCTCTGTGCCTTTGGAGCAGGAGACCTCTAGGAGCTGACACTCCCCTGCCAAGTCCACGGAGACTTTTCGGATATTCATCAGATCTGACTATGCCTCTAGGGGCTTCGGCACAGGTGAGCTTGGCTCCTAACTCTGCTTTGGACTACTCTCTTCTGCTGTGGTGATTCATTTGTCTCTGACAACTTGTTTGTCAGATCCTGGAAGTTCCTCAGGGCAAGGAGGGTCTGCCTTTGAAGCAAAGAGGAGGGATTTGACTACTTGTTAGTCTGACATACAATCTCCTTTGGGTCTTCCTCCCTTTTCAACCCGGTGTCTTTCTCTTTTAACGTGCCCTCTCCACAGGTCTGCAGAGATGATAGGCCTCAGGATGTCCCTCAGGGTACCACCCAGTCTTCTGAAACCTCTTCAGAGTATGCCACTGAGGAGGTCCCTCAGAAGAGAACATGCAAGAAGAAGCATTTTGACTCCCTGGAAGAGTCTATCACATCTGATACTGACCTCGATGAAGCAGAATGGTCCCCATGATCACCTCCTGAAGATGCCTCCTTTGGAGAAATTCTAGATATCTTAAAACAGAGAGGTAATTGGTAGCCCTCCACCACTTCTGCTGAGGAGTCAGTTTTCCTGAAGGCCTTTGCGTCTCGCCCATCAACTTCTTGGGTGACTCCTCCTTTCGATGAGCTTGTAGAATTAATCTTGCGATAGGCTTGGGAAAATCCAGACACTATAGACCCTACTCCTAGAAGGCCAAATAAATACATAACTGCCCCAAAAGAGAAAAGCTTTTTATCAAAGGGTGCAGGGGTTAATGCCATGGTCATGGCGGAAGCCACTAAAAAGGAACGTTCTGAAACCAGTTCTTCTGTCTATCCTAATAAAGACTCTAGGATGATGGATAGGTATGGGAACTGCGTTCTCTCATCAGCGACCTTTGCATTGCAGTCGCTGAATTATCTCACCCACTTCACTAGATTACAGAGACCTGATTAAAGAATTATTAGACTCCCTCCAAGGGGCTGTAGCTGATGCGACTGCAGATAAAATCAGTGCTCAGCTTGCCACATTAAATTCAGTTGTAAACTCATCCATGCAACTCATTTCTTATGCAACAGATGGAACAAGAAGAGCAGCAGGCTCAGGTATCTCTCCTAGGAGGCAGGCCTGGATGCGCCTTTGCAGAACCCCTCAAGTCTTCCTTTATCAATGCCTCATTTGACGGTTCATCTCTTTTTGACCAAAAGTGAAGGAAATACTCACCAGGTGTGCACAAGAAGACAAGGCCTTCTCTGCTGTTTGAGTGTGTTTTTCCACTCCACCAGACCCTTTCCCAAGGGTCAGAAAGGTAGTGAGAAAATGTGGTTCAGAAAATCTCATAGGTAGTACCAGGACACACAAGGTGAAAGTTCTCCTAGAGCCAGAGGGGGAAACTCTAATGGAAGAAGTTGCCCCTGTGGCAGAGGAGGTCCACAGAACCAGGGCTCCAGAGAATCCTTCTTTGGAAGACCTTCCAATGCTCCTGTAGAGGTGCCAGATTGCTTGCCTCTGGAGGCAGTCAGGGGAAGATTGTCTCTGCACCTGAAAGCCTGGCTAAAAATCACAAACGACAAATGGGTGCACAACATAATATGCAGAGTATATATCATTCCCTTCTCCCTTCCTATCCCCACAAAGAAATGTGTTCCAGACATTCCACCCAGTCAAAAGGAATAAGCAACACTAGAGATTCAAAAGTTACTATCAAAAAGAGTCAGCCAAGAAGTCCCCGTAGACCAGAGAGGATCTGAAACTTACTCAAGATTCCTTTTAGTTCCAAAGAAAACAGGGGACTGGAGACCCATTTTGGATCTTGTCAACCTAAACAAATTGGTAAAAAAAGTCCAAGTTCCAGATGGTGACACTGCAGTCGATACTTCCATTCCTAGGAAAAGACAATTGGATTTGCTTTATAGACCTTCAAGATGCGTACTACCATACTCAAATGGACAAGTGGTCCAGGAGGTTTTTGCACTTCTGGCTTGGAGCCAGTCATTTTCAGTTTCGAGTTCTACCCGTTGGTCTCACTACAGCCCCCAGGGTGTTCACCAAATGTATGACAGTAGTAGCGGCTCACCTGAGATGCAAAGGATTCTGCGTTTTTCCATATTTGGGCAACTGGCTCATAACCACCCCGACCAGGCATCATTTGCTCCAATCAAGGGATTATGCCCTTCAGCTCTGTTCCTCCCTAGTTATTACCATCAACTGTAAAAAGTCTGTGCTAGAGCCATCTCAGAGTTGGTTTTCATAGTTGCAGAGTTAAACACAACTACACAAACAGCAAGACTACCACAGAGCAGAGTAGACGACCTCCGTCACTATGTGAGAATTCTGATCAAGAAGTCAAAAGCTCCCACAAAACTAGTACTCCAGGTGTTGGGGAAAATAACTGCAGCTATTGTACTAATTCTTCTAGCTCACCTTCACATGAGGGTCCTTCAGTGGTTACTCTTCGCTCAGTGGCCAAGCTTAGAACTCTCAATGTCCCAGAAGATTCTGATAACTGATACCTGCAAAAAAGACCTTCAATGGTAGATTCAGTCAACCTTAGTGGCTCAGGGTTGCCCATTCATCCCTTCTTATCCTATAGCCACAGTGACCACGGACACTTCCCAGATAGGTGGGAAGGGCATTTTCTAGGGAAGACAGTTCAAGGCATCTGGCAGGAAGACGAGGCCCATCTGCATAGAAATATCCTAGCGATGGGGACGGCGATTCTCACGTTGCAAGCATTTCAGGACTCTCTTCCTCCAGGAAAGATAGCAATCCAGTTGGACAACATGTCTGTAGTATGGTATATAAATAAACAGAGGGGAACCAGATCATACCCACTTTGTCGAGAAACTCTCAGGGTCTGGCATTGGGTGATATCCTCCAACCGTTTTTTGATAGCAACGCACATCCTGGAGTAGTCAAATGTCATTGCAGACAAACTGAGCAGAGCCATTTTATGGCCACACAAGTGGTCCCTCAACCAGAATGTTGCAGAAGCGATCTTTCCAGAAATGGGGTCAGCCTTGCTGCAACATTTTTGCATCATCTGACAATGCCAAACGCAGCAACTCTATTGCCCTGATCCCTCCCACAGGGGGTCACCAAGGGATGCACTTGTACATGATTGGCCTCCGGGACTTCTTTATGCCCCCCCCCCCCCCCGAGTCCACTAATATCAAAATTTCTGCAGAAATCGAGTCTGTTGGAGATGATAATTATCCTAATCTCCCCCTACTGGCCTCATCAAATCTGGTTCCCTTTTCTTCAGCCTCATCTTCGGGATGAACCTTGGATTCTGGACCCAGTTCTGGACTGTCTGACACATCCGTCAGGGATGGTTCATCCCAGTTTGGACTCCTTCAAGTTGACAGACTGGCTGCTCCAGTTCCCTTAATTGTCAGGCTTCCATCTCTTTCCTCTCCTGTCAAGCATGTTTTATTGTTGTGTCATAAGTCATCTGCTCAAAAACTTTACAAAAGCAAATGGAAAAGATTTGTGCTATGGGCCAGTGGCAACAGGGTAGACTCCTTTACAGCACCAGTTCACACTATTTTTCAGTGGCAGAGCAGTGGCAGCTGTGATTAGAGTTCAGCTAGCTGGGATTTCTAATTTGCATATTGGAGAGAATGGCCGCCCTATCATGTCACACAGACTGTGCAAAGCATTTTTGAAGGGCACTACCTTATTAAAACCACCATATAAGCATCCAGCATCTCCTTGAGATCTCAATTTCATCTTATCCAATATAATTTTTCCTCCTTTTGAACCTTCAGCTACATGTGAGTTAAAATACCTTTCCTGGAAAACTCTCTTTTTGGTGGCTGTTGACTTCAGCTAAAAAGAGTATCTGAGTTGCAAGCTTTGTCAGCAAACCCTCCCTATCTAGTCTTCCAAAAATACAGAGTCTCGTTACGCACTAACCCACCCTTTTTGCTCAAGGTCATGTTGTAAAGTAATATTAATCTATAGACTTCCCAGTTTTCTTTTCCAGCTTTCAAAATAAAGGAGAGTGCTCACTCCATCTGCTAGATGTTCATAGACAATTACGTTTTTATTTTCATAGAACTTCTGAAATAGGAAAATCAGCCCAACCTTTTGCCTCTTATGCTGACATGAGAAAAGGTCAGCCAGTTTCAAAAGTTACCCTATCTAGATGGTTAACAATGTGCATTTCCCACATTTATAATTCGAAGAACAAATCTCTTCCCAAGCTGCTTGTTGTGTCTGACAAGAATGAGAACCATTACCTGATGCTACACAGCATACTCTCTGGCTCGAGCATTCCTGTCATACTACACCTTTTTCTGTTGTTGGGCTTCTGCCAGGTTCTCCTGGGCCAAGCCCATAAGATCCCTAAGCCTTGTCCTGAGGTTTAGGATGTATGCCACAACAGACTCCTTGTGAGACTCACGCTCACCTTCCCACTCATATCAAATTAAATCTAGAAGTCCCCTCACCCTATGCCCATACAGCAACTCAAAGGGTGAAAAACCTTTGGATTCCTGGGGAACCTCTCTGTAAGCAAACAACAGATGGGGCAAATATTTGTCCCACTCCCTCTTAAACTGATCTTCAAATGCCCATAGCATGGACTTGATTGTAGAGTTTAACCTCTCAACAAGACCATTAGTCTGGGGATGGTAGGGGGTGGTCTTCATGTGCTTTACCTCACAGGACAAACCAGCAGGTCTGACAGGAAATTGTCACCTCTGTCAGTCAGTATTTCTTTTGGGAAACCTACCCTGCTGGAAATCTGTAACAAAGCATTTGCCATCTTCTCTGCCTCAATGGCAGACAAAGCCACTACCTCAGGGTACCATGTAGCATAATTTACTACCAGTAGGATATACCTTTTCCCTGTGGAACGTGGGGTACTCGGAGGACCCACAATATCCATAGCTACCCTCTGAAATGGCTCCTCAATCACAGGCAAGGGCATCAAAGGAGCTCTCGCCTGGTCTCCTGCCTTGCCTACCTTTTGGCACTGTTCACAGTTCCTGCAGTACCCTGTTATGTCTCTGGAAATTCCAGGCCAATAGAAGTTCTGCATAATATGCCTCTTTGTACGTTTTATGCCCATATGACCTGCAAAGGGAATATCATGGGCTATGGCTAAAAGCACCAGATGGTAGGCTCTAGGCACTACCAACTGTTGTACTATCTCACCTTCAAGCCCTCCCTCATGGGTCCACTCTCTGTATAGTAACCCTTTGTCCCAGTATACAGATTCCCCCTTTCCTTGAGAATCCGGTGCCTCCCTAGCTACCTGCCTCAGGCCTTGCAATGATATGAAGGGTCTGAGAGCTGAGCCGGTCTCAACTCTCTCCTTGTAACCCTTCCCAGGTCCCCTTTCACAGGAAGTCTGGCATCCTCTGACAGTGGTGCCTCACTGTCAGTCTGGGTACTACAGCTCACCTCTACCCTTGCAGTCACTCTGTCCCTTAAGCAGAGTGACTACAAAGGTAGAGGTGAGTAGTAGTACCCAGGCTGACAGTGAGGCACCACTGTCAACCTGGGTACTACTACTCACCTGTACCTTTGCAGTCACTCTGTCCAAGGAACCATCAGTACCCCCAAGCAGTTGTGGCTCACTTTTAGTCTCACTGCTGCAGGGTAGCTCCCTCTCTGAAGTAACCACCTCACCAGTCCTGGCTGTAAGTATGGTGGGAGGGTGGCCTAATGGTTAAGGTGTTTGCCTCACAAACACAAGGTACAGGGTTTAAGTCTCACAAGGGATAATTGGCTAGGCTTAAAATGGCTTGCAAGGGCAGTTAGCCTAGTACTAATATATGAATCTATGAATCTATGCAGTCTGTCTGGTTCTTCCCCCAGCTACCAGACCCACATGCTTGTCTCTTAGCCTGACTGCATGTAACTGCATAAGCATATGGTACTGCCTCATCCAAATCCTTCTTTATCAGGACATCTGCAGGATGGTAGTTTGGTACCACTGTTGTCTCAAGACAACCTACTATTGGCATTTTGTCTTTCCCACTTACTGGCTCCCTCACCTTTTGTTCCCTCCGTGGACACTTGATGACACATGGCCCCACTGGTTGCATTCAAAACATATAACCCTAGCTCCTGGATGTGTACCTGGACTAGTGGCTTCCCCTGCTACTGGCAAATTCTGTTGGGACAGTCTAGGCTGCCCATCATGGGTTCCTTTAGCCCGATGAGCAGTACTGGGGGTCCCTTTCCTGTACAGGGATGCCCTGCTTGCCAGGTATAGGTCTCCCTTCTTCCCCAACTCATCCGAAGTGGCACATTGTCTATCAGCTAACCAGATCCTCATGTCTTCAGGCAAAGTACTAAGGGCTTGTTCCCTCACCAAAAGGTCTTCCAGCCCTTCAAAAGTGGTGACTTGACATCCACTCATCCACTTGGAGTAAGGGGATCAGGAACCGTACCCAGAGCCTTTGGTCAACACTATACTATTTGCATATCCTCTCAAACATATGAATGAAACTATCAAAATTACCCCCCCCCCTTTAAACTGCGGAAGAAATTTACTGACCTTTTGTGCTTCTGGGGTCCAGTTAATCCCTTCCCCATTACCTCCATGACTCTGGCGAAGAGTCAGCATTTCCCTCTCATGCCTCCTCTCTAACTCAAATCTCTCTAGCTCCAGTCATCTGCCGAAAGGTTGAGCTCTCCGTTCTCTGAGGGTATTATATCTCCACTGCTATTCTGATTGTCCTCCTGGTTGCTGTTTTCTGATGCAGCTGTAATCAAGGCTGCAGTCAGGTCTGCCCTAGTCAGGTTTCCATATATCAGTCCCCTAGCCTGGCACATCTCCGTCAGCTGGCTCCTTGTCAACTTTCCATACTCTTCTGCTGACATGCTGCCGGCTGACCCTGACTAAGCTAACAAAAGAAATAAAATAATTGTGATCTGAACTCTGAGTATTCACTGTGTGGCTGATGTAGAGTACAAAACACCTTCAAAGCTCACTGTACATAAGCTACAGGAATTCACTATACCCAACACCACTACAAGCCAGTTAGTATTTGCCAACCAATTAATATGTGGTGTGGATATCCCATCACTCCCAAACAATATGTGACGCCCATGCCCTGGCCCAGCAATCAAGGACCCTCACTCCTCACCATTAACAACAGTGAGGGACATCTCATATAGGAGGAAAGGATAACAAATACACACAGTAAAGTGCAATTTCCCTTAAGAGCGCATAGAGATCACAGTCAGTCTGGTCGCTCCCTTACTCTCCAGGTCCCCAATAAGACTCCCCACTGGCACAGCTATAGGTCCAGATCTCAGCCAGCTGGGCAAGCTAAACCCTCTCTGTCCATCCAGTACTTCGTGTCCCTGCCCAAGTAGCTGACACACACACACACAGTTTGAGATAAGAGTTTTATACAACCACACAGACACTCCTGGGGAAGGCTGACACAGGTTCTCCAGCTGTGCCCCTTTTACCCAGTCTGTATGGTAGAAATCACTGCCTCCACCTAGCTAATAATTATCAGCTACCCAAAGGCCCTTAAAAGGGTGTCCAATTATTACTGTGCAATATTATTATCCAACTGATAAGTGCGACTAAACAGTCAAGGGTTATTAGAGTGGCTTGGTACAGGATCACTATATACATGCAATGTACTCTAGAGCTTAAATTATCTCTACACAAAACAGCCACAGTTAAAAGGATTTAAAAATATTTAATAGAAAATAATTAAAACACAATACAATACTTTTTACTACACAATGCTAGTCAAGAGTTCTGACATCACATAAAAACACTTAGTCTGATCTTTCTACTTTCTAGCTATTTCTAAGAGAAAACACAAATCTACAATAAACTTACATATAGAGCAAGACAGTGCTGATGAGTTGGATGGTCAGACAAAAATGCTTAATGCTCTCTGATTCTCTCTGTTTTTAAAATCACATTCCTGGTTCACATTACGTCATTCTTCACACTTTCCTGGGGTTCCCGGGCTAACAGGCTACATTCTTTAGTAAGCTCACACAAGGTCAGGAAGCAAAGCCATTAAGGACATTTATGCATGCAGATTCTAGCCATTACTCTGGCCTTAAAACAGTAGCAAGAATTCCTTCATCTGGACAGGCCGGAGCCATCTTGAAATATCAAAGACAGTCATAAAATGCTTGACTTAACTTCCTTACAGCAGAGTGCACTGTTGTTACATTTTGCAGTTCCACATGTAACAGTAAATTTTTCCATTTAAGACAACAAGCCTGTAGTTTACATTAATATTTACAGATGACAGAATTATCTTTAAAATTCTATCTGGCTAGGCTGACAGCCTTCACCTATCTTTACCCAATCTTCACAGTGAATTTGCAACATTTATTGAATATCATACTTTATTTGTTGATAACAGTTTCTTTATATAGAGTCTAGATGTTGAGAAAGTAATGTTTATTAGTAAATACTTAAACCATGCAACTGCTTTTCTAGACTTTTCAGTGCAATTTTCTGAAGAAAAGTTAAAGTTCTTAGATGTCACAATTCATAAGGATTTAATGGGTAGAATTAAGACTACTCTATATAAGGAAAATGCATATGTGTATAGGAATGTTATGCTTCAAATGTTTATATCTAACAATATTTTTAAAAGTCAGTTTGAGTGCATCTTGACTGACCAGTTGTAACTCTGATTTATCGGAAGTTTTCAGTAAAAAGAGGTTATTAAAAGGAAGACATTGAAAAGATCACTGATAATGTATTGCAGTGCAGAAGGGCCATAGCCACACCATACTTTGGCAAATAAAGTAGTACAAGAGTGAGTATTTCTATACAAGCTGGTGTAAGAGTGGTTTTAACTTCTTGTAGGAATGTAAATCAGGTACTAACAACACTTAAGACAGAGACAGCATTTAAGAGAGTAGGTACTTTTTTCTTTGCTATAAATGTGATTATAGCAGTTATGTAATGAAAAATTATTTATACATTCATGAACTAAGAAAACGTATAGAACTGTTGTATATGTAGTTTGTGGTACTGTCAATTTAGTTTATTACAATTTGAAAGGAATACTTTGTGTGGGAAGAATGAACAGAACATTGAAATAAAAAATCAGAAGGTTAGTAATGTCTTACCTAAGCATGTGAAAGATAATGTTAAATGTGTAAATTTTTATATTTTTTTCTCAATTTTTGTTTTTATTTTTTAAGTACATTTGAATGAATTCCATAGTGTTTATACTTAACATTTCAAATAACTATGTACACGATTTACATTAGCCCACACTGTAACAGATCTTAATGTATACAGTTACTTTATAAGTATGTCCAATCCATTATCAGAGTGTCTGATCAGTTATTGTATAGTGTCAATCAATGGTAAGATTTTCCCCAACGGTTGTTGATAAATGGCTTTGGATAAATTCTAAGTTCTTTAATTTTAATTTCCAATAATGCTGTGGTCTTAAGTAGGCTGTAGAAGTTTCCAAAGTTGGTATTGTATTTGTATTCCATCTTCTTGTTATACACTTCCTTGAAATTGCAAGTAAAGTCCATACTAGATACATGTTTGACCTATTCAAATGAGGACCTTCATTCACATTTAATAATACAAGAGCTTTAGTTAAATAAAATGATTCATTAAATAAAGGTTGTAGAAAGTTATTAATACAATTCCAAAATGGCTTACTTTTAACACAGTCAAAGAAAATGTGGTTCCAATCTGCACTGTGTACTTACTCGCATCTCCAACATATTCCTTTTATGGAAGAACTAATTTTATGTACATTTTTAGTTTTGAAACTGTTAAATGTGAGTTTGAGAGATGGCAGTGCGATTCCACTGAAAACATTGAATATGAGTGGATTATTAGGTTACAAGTACAAAGTAGCCAGGTTTAAATAATGCTATTTCTTTAAAATTTAAATAATGCTATTTCTTTAAAACCAATACTTAAGATGTGTAGTTTACATCATTAATTTGGTTCACATGATTTCCATCATATTTAAATGAAGTTTGTATTACGTTTACTGTCTGAAGTACCACTGGATGTTGAAGCACTTACATTTATGTGGAGTAAAATGGCTGATGTTATTCCAGCATATGGTCATCTTGCCCTTTTTTGTCTTGTATTCTTATGCTTTAATTCCCAAAAAGAAATAAAGGAGATAAAACCACATTATACAACATTCAGGATAAATAAGATTTATAGTCTCTTAATAAGGTTAACAACGGTCTTTAATAGATTTCAAATCAAAGTTCTTCAAGGACACCTGTATGTGCCAGGCCTCTGGCAGTAATATCCAGACCTTCTGATGGCCTATCACCAGCTTAAGGTCTATATCCCCAGGTGAATATCGGTTTGATACTGTTAATGACATCCCTTTGTGTCCATTTATTCTGGTAGAGTTTTCCCCACTCCTTCCTCCCACTGATTGTCTGGAGGTCTGTAGCACTATTTGTAATGTCTGTTCCCCCTTTGATCTGGGGAGCCTTATTGCTTTTCCAAGTGACCATATTTGTGGACACCGACAGTATCAATTCTATTAACAGATTTGCATGTCTTGGTATTTAATCTGCCTGTCCCAGTTTAGTAGCACAGATTCTCTTATGAGACACTACCTGTTTTCTATTTCCACCTTACAGTCTTCTAGTTTTGAGCATGCCCAAAAGATGTACTGCCAGACTCCCCCTGACCTATTCTCAGATCTTCTGCAAAGAGGACTGACTGCTGGATACATTCTGTATAGTCTTACTGCTGTGTAAAATGCTTGTGTCGGCACTTCTATCAGAGTATTCAGAATTTCCTTGAATCTGTTATGTTTGGGCTTAAACAAATTTCTTGCCACTCTTGCTCTGTAAACTGGATTCCTAGTTTCTCCGCTCAGTGCTTATTCCATCCCATATGCTTCTTTTTATCTCTGTTCCACAAACCTTGATAAAATCAAAATATAATCTCTTAGTCATTTTATTTATTATTTATTGAAATTTGTTAACCAGGTTGGTCCAACTGGGCTAGTGGCCCATTTTCAGTGGAGACCTGAGGAGAAAAGCTCCAAAAAGAGAAAATACTATGCAGAAGATTAACAATCAATAAGTAAAAAGTATTAACAATAGATCATTTCAGTTTACAAAGATAAGACACATTGAAGCTTGAAACAAAGGCACCATATTTGTACAGAGTAACAAAAATATTTACATGCTTACAGCAAGAGTTTTTACATTGTATTTGATTTAGTTAGTTTATATACCCATAATGGAGTACATTGGAAGTAGAGGGAGTGTTAGAAAATAGGATGAGAAAGGAGGGTAATGGGAGTTAAGTGGGGGCTTGACAGAGGTAGAGTTTACAGTTAAGTAGATGAAGTTTGATTTTTATCTTTAAAGTGAGATGGGTGCATGGTAGTATGTATCTCTAGTGGGAGTTTATTCCAAGCATTGGCAATGGAGTGTTTGTATAGGAGTTTACCTACTGCTTTTTTGGGTTGGTAGATGTCAAGTAATTGCTGATTAGAGGTACGAAGAGTCCGAGGTGGAGAATAGATTGAGATGAGTGATGAGAGAGCAGGACAGGATGCTGGCTTGTGTAGGATGGGGTGTAGTATTTGGAATTGTCTTAGTAGTAGTAGATGGGGGAATTCAAGCCACTGGAGAGAATTAAGGGCCAGACAGTGATGTGAATTATATGGAGAGTTAGTGACAAATCTGGCTATCTTGTGATAAGTTTGTTGTAATTTGTTCAAGGTTGTAGTTTGGATGTTGGTGAATACTGGTGCAGCATATAGAAGGGAGGGGAGGAGCATAGCTTGAGCAAGGACTAGTCTAGAATTTGTGGTCAGAAGTTTTTTGTTGCGACACAGGAGACCAAGCTTTTGCTGTGTCTTTTTTATACATTGTAACGGGTGTAGGTTAAATTTAAGTTCATTATCTATGATGACACCTAGGAGTTTTGAATGGGATTCTGGTTGGATTATAGTATTGTTGGAGGATGTGATAGTAAAGGTAGATTTGTGATAAGTGAATGATCGAGGAAGGAAGAGTAAGAGCTTAGTCTTTCTTGGGTTAAGGATGAGTAAATTATTGGATAACCATTGTTCTGTGAAAAAAGGGCATTTTGGGTAGCAGTATGGAGTTCAGATATGTTGTCAGAAATGGAGATTAGGGTAGAGTCGTCAGCATATTGGATGAAGGATGACTGTTTAGAGGAGATTTTGAGGTCATTGGTAAAGATGTTAAACAGGAGAGGGCCCAGGATTGAGCCTTGGGGGTACCCCAGTTGGGACAGGTATAAATGGAGAAGAAGATGATAGCCATTTAACAGATTGCTGCCTGTCGGAAAGATAACTACTGAACCAGTGAAGGGAGGATGAAGAGAGGTTGAGATGAGCAAGTTTAGATATTAGTAGGAGGTGGATGACTGTATCAAAGGCTTTGGAGAGATCAAGGAGAAGACAGGATATGAGTTTATCTTGAGCCTCAGCAATGGTATGTGTAAAAGATAAGAGGGCAGTGGTTGTGTTGTGGTTAGGATGGAAACCATGCTGAGTGGGGGTGAGAAGGTCATTTTGGAGTAGGTATTTCAGGAGCTGTGAGTGTATACATTTTTTGAGGATTTTAGACACTGGGGATAAGATAGCTATGAGTTGGTAGTTAGATGGGTCTGTGGAGTTACCTCCTTTATGCAGGGGAATAGTGAAGAAGGATTTCCAAAGGGTAGGAACAGTAGATTTTTGAATGAATCTATTTATTAGAACAGATACAGTATAGGCAATTGAGTCAGCAGCTAGTTTGAGGAAGGCAGGAGGTAGATTATCAGTGGAGGGAGAGCAGGGCTTGAGTTTTAGTAAAAGAGACCTGATATATGATGTAGGAATTGGGAGAAAAGAGAAGATATTTTGCCGAAGGATTAGGAGGAGTTGGTAGTGTAGGTTTGCTAGACATTGATGGCAAGAGTGTTTGGATGCTGTCTTTGAAGTGCTTATTTAGGAGAGAAGCCATTTCCAGAGGTGATGTGTTTGGGTAAGGAAAGGGGTTTGAAGGACAGCCGGGAGAAAGGATTCTGTTGATCGTCGACCAAAAATTCCTAGGGTTGGATTTGTATTTGTGTTGAGCAGAATTAAAATAGGATTTTTTTATCATAATTGATTTTTTTTTTGTAAGATTTCTAAGTTGTCTATATTTGTGTAAGAGAGGTAGCACCTTTGTTGTAATAAAGCCAGGCTTTCCAAGTACTATCTCTATTGTGCATAAGGGATTTAGTTTCTTTAGAAAGCCAGGGAGCATGATTAGATTTAATTCTGATCTTCCTAGAGGGAGCAAGGGAGTTTAGGGTGTTCAGGAAGATAGTGTTGAAAGTGTTGACTGCATCATTCAGAGTGATATTTTTGAGAATGGACCAGTCTATACTAGAAAGAGTGGAGTTGAATTGGGATAGATTAAAGTTAATGAGCTTACGACAGTCTCTATAGAGATGGGGTCTTGGTAATTGGGTAGAATGTCTTAGAACAGTGGTAGGGAGGTAATCACTAAGGCTGTCTGGTAGAGTAGTGGGGTTATGGTAGTAGTGGGGTGAGTTGGTGAGTATTCAGTCTATTGTGGAGCCAGAAGTATTTTTGTTAGGGTGGGTGGGGGAAGTTATCACTTGTTGGAAGCCGTGTAGGTTGATACTGACTTGGGGAGAGTCAGTTTTAAGTTTGGACCAATCTAAGTTAACATCTCCTAAGATAAGGGTTTCATAAGGTATATTCGGGAAAACCAGGATAGAATATTCTCTAAGGTGGGCAGATTATTTCCTGGAGGGATATAAATTGAGGTAACTGCAAGTTTTTTGTGGGGGTTGAGGTGGCAGTTTAAGATAATAAGTCCAGGTGGGTGGAAGTTGGAGATGGGAGAGGGAAAGGGTGAGAAGGTTAGAGTATTGCAGTGTAGGATGGCTACACCACCTCCTTTTATTGGGAATCTGTCAGAGAGATATATATTATATCCTGTTGGGAGAATCTCTTTGTTGGTGATGTGAGTCTTATGCCAAGTTTCAGATAAGGCAAGAATATGGGGGTGGTGGTGTGGGATATCCAGGAATGGATCTCAGTGATTTTGTTAGAAAGGCTCTGAATGTTTAGTCCATATAAAGACAAATGTTTGGATAAGGGTGAGTTTAATGAAGAAGTGTGTGAAGAGAGAGGAGAGTTAGATGTTAGGAGAGGTGTATGGTTATGATGTGAGGGGGTGGGGCCTGGATTGGGATGGATGTCCCCAGATGTGAGTAGGTTGTTAGTTTGAAGAGAGTGAGTTGTGGTAAATGTAAGTAGTTTGTGTAGCTTAGGTTTAGCTTTCTGGTTAAAAGTGAGCATTTGAAGTATGCACAGTTTGTGTGGATATGAGGTGGAGAAGTTGAGTAAAGTTGATGAGATATAAAAGGAGGATATAGTTGATTGAGTGTCATAGTTGTGGGAGGTAGGAGATCATGTGGGGAAAGGGAAGGTGGGAGTGATATGAAGTGAGTGTGGAGAGAAGTAGGAGGAGCATTGTGGAAATAAGGCATAGCATGTTTACAGTAAGGGTGTAGAGGATTTGGGTTGGGTGTAATAGTGAGGGAAATGATGTAAAGTGTATGTTAGGAAGTGGTTAGTTATCGGTTGATGGGAAGAGGAAGGGGTGGGAATGGATTTTATAAAGGAAATTGTAATGGGGTGGGTGCGAATGGGGGTAGGGGAGCGAAGTGAGCCCGGGAGTAGCGAGGGCGAACGGAGCGGGCCTAGCCGCAGACTGTGGAAAATGCAGTTGGGAGGGTAGCCTAATGGTTAAGGTGTTTGCCTTACAAACACAAGGTGTAGGGTTTGAGTCTCACAAAGGATAATTGGCTAGGCTTAAAATGGCTCGCAAGGGCAGTTAGCTTAGTACTAATCTATGAACCTATGAACCTATGAAAAAGTTAATCAGTCAGTAAAGAAAAAATCAGTATAGGAGAAGGGGGAGGTTGAACCAGGGGCTTCATGGGTTGTAGTTTTTATTAGCAAAGGAATTATTTTAGGGTGGTTTTCCCTTGTCTTTAAGATGACGTTTTGTGCTTGTTTCAGATGGACCTTAGTGAAATATATTTCAAGAAATCTCCCTCTTTGAGTTCAAGGTATTGTTTAGCCTCATTACAGATCATTAGCTTCTCCCCTTTACTATTTCATAGGATCATAGGAAGTTACTAAGCTAAAGGGCCCAGGGCCCTTACAAGCCTAGCCATGTTCTACCCTTATTTCCATGATCAGCACCAATTGCCCCTGTACAAGATGGACTCAGGTGGAACCCCTGGGGTGAGTTTATGTTTACCCATCCAGTAATCTAGATTGTGATTGAAGAGGACCAATGAATTGCTCTGTTTGACATGAAGTGGGAGTGTGGTGACGTCTGGGAGACAAATCTGCAGGTTCTGTTAATGTCACATACCAGATTAAGGTCTTCAGAGTGAGTAACCATGTACCATTTGATTTGCAGATATACAGCATTTCCAATAAAGCAGGGTCAAAGATTCCCTTATATGCAAGGCTGAGATCACCTCTGAGTAGTCTGTATGAAACAGAATAAAGTGACAGTGATTTCAGATTATCCACATAAGACAGATGCTAAAGATCTTGAATTTTCCTTGTAAGGAACCTTTGTGGTCTCTCCAATTGTTGCAGGTGCTTGGAAAAGTACATACCAAAAAGGACATTGTACTCAATTATTGGCCTGATGAGGGAAGAGTATAGAGAGGTTATAAGTTCTTTTTTGTCTGGATGCAGTTCCCTTTCTTAGGAGATGAGCAATATAGAATGCCCTTCTTACCACTGTGGAGACATGGTGATTAAAGGTAAGGTCGCCTTCTACCTGTGTGCCCAGGTCTCTCACCGCTGAGTGTGTACTTAGGGTGTTATTTATGTGGTAGTTAGCAGGAACATCGCATTTACAGAAAGAAATGATGATATATATATATATTTTTTTTTGCATTGAGTTTAAAACCATGACTTTGGCACCAATCATTTATTTGTGTAAGACCCTCTTGTAGGATGGTGACATCATTTGAAGATTTTATGACTTCTCCCAGTTTGCAGTCATCAGCAGACTTTGCCAGTTACATTCCTTTAGTTTTAGCTTGTACTTAGGAGAAATAGATTCCAAACAGTAGAGATCCCAGGACTATTCCCTGTAGAACACCACTGATTACAGGTCTGCTGTTGGAGGTGGATTCCCCTGTTTTGACTGTATGGGTTCTATCAGTGAGCCAGTTAGCGACCCACCTAATGATATAAGGGTTGATGCCTAGCTGGTTGAGTTTGTCAATGATGCCTGAGTGGGGGATAGTGTCAAAAGCCTTGGCTAAGTCTAGGTAGGCTGTATGCACAGATTTCCCTTCATCGAGCGCCTTGGTGACTGTCTCGTAGAAGTCCCCCAGGTTTAACAGGCATGCTCTCCATTTGACAAATCCAAACTGAGTATGGTCAAATGTTTGGAGATTACCTATGTCTTTGTTGATAAGGTCCATGATGATTCACTCCATGGCCTTGCAGATAAGGCTAGTCACGCTAATAGGTCTATAGTTCCTGGGGTTAGTGGAAGCATCACCTTTATGCAAGGGAATAATGGTGACAATTTTCCATTCAGCTGGGATGAAGCCGGAGCTTAGACTATGATTGAAAAGAGTACCCAGTGGTGTTACTAATTCTTGTTGGAGACCATGTAGTACGTAACCTGGAATGTTATCAGGTCCCATAGATGCTGTGTTTTTGGCCTTAGAGAGGGTGTTTATTAGCTGCTCTTTAGAGATACAAGATAGAGGACAGGTGGTAGGGATGTCATGGGATACGTATGGTGGGGACAGGAGAGTGAAGTTTTCACAGAACCTATTGGCTAACAGGTTAGCTGTGTCCCTAGGCTCAGTACATGTGGTTTCATTAAGTACTAGCCTTTCTTTTTAGGTTACGGATGTAACAAAAGACCGCCTTATGGTTGTCTTTAATTGAAGTAGCTAATCTGAATTCGTAGTTTTTTTGGAGGACTTCACAATTAGTCGTCTTTGCTTGTTTAAGATGAGGAGGGAGTGTTTCCAGTTCAGGGCTCGCTTCACATTACTCTTAAACAGCAATTTTTTCCTCTTATTGTAAAGCCTGTTAATGGCAGTTTTCCACCAGGCATGTTTGCACTTCCTTGAGTTGCTTGTTTTGGTCCTATCAGGTTTGGCATAGTCAATGCAGTTATACAGGTGTTTGTATAAAACATTGTTATAGAACTCTGCATAGTTGCCAGTTCCATCTGAGGGGGAGGTGCAGTAAAGCTATTTATATCATCCCATAAAAGGTTATAATCTGCTTTGGAGAAGTTTTTTAGTTTAGTTGCTGCTTGTGGGGGGGGTGATAGTTACTTCGAATAGGGAAGACCTCACAGTGGGGGTGCTACAGTGATTCCCTCATATTGGTAAGCACCAGATCCAGGATGTTGGCACCCCTTGTGGGGGTGTTAACCATCTGGTCCAGGGCATTGGAGTTAACAGAGTTAAAGCATGAGTAATTTACCCAGTCAATGTGTGGGTAGTTAAAGTCGCCCGAAGCCAGAGTGTTCGGATGTATTTTGATAGACTCAAGTAGATCCAAATAGGTAGACTGGATTCCCTGATTCATAGAGGGGGTCCAGTAACTGGCACTGACTTGAATAGGTGTCCTACCAACAGTTAATTGCACCTGAAGTATCTCCAGGGATTCATACCGCTTAACCAATCTGAAGATGTATTTATCTTTAATGAATATTGATATACTGCCTGCTTTAGTTTTCACACCTTCAGTTTGTGGTCTGAACATGTGGAAGGAAGTGTAGCCTCATGTGGTTGGGGTGCTGTCCACAGCTTTGAACTGGGTCTCCATGACTGCACAAATGTCAGAGTCTTCCAAGGTGAGGACTGCTTCCAGTGAGTGCAGTTTCATGTTAAGACTCCTAGTGTTTAGCAGCATAACCTTGAGGTTGTTTTAGATGGGTTTTTATGTTGGGAATTGTGTCCTTGAGACACTGCATAAAAAAGGCACTATGGGGGTGGCAAGAGCCTTAGACAAAAGCTGAAATCCCAGGGATGACAAATAAAGACCATCTCTGGCAAAGCATCGCTGTCTGTCGATCATGTCATCCCAGGCTGACAGATACTGTATCCCCTTAGAATGACACCAGAAACTAAGCCAGTTATTGAAGTCAATCTTCTTCTGTTTGTACTGAGGCATCATCCTAGGTAATGGTAAAATGCTGCTTAAGGCTATGGTCATACCTGCCTGAAACACATAGTCCAAGAGCTCGGTCATCTATCTCTTCATATAGTCCATAGAGGTACGTCTCAAGTCATTTACACCAACATGGACTATGACAGAGTCATAAAAATACCTATTATTTTAGAGACTTGAGTGCATGTGTGATGTGGTTGATCCTGGCACTTGGCAGACAGCTGGCCATGACCTTCTCCTTATTCATCCCAGTGAGAGGAACATCTGTGCGTCTTACGATGGAATCACTTATGATTAATATGTTTGGTTTGTGTTTTGCCTTAAGGGCTTGACAGGTAAGACACTGGTGTGAGGTCTATTATATGTATTGCGCTCTGCAGAGGAAGTATTAGGTGTAGGGTGCTTGTATTTGTGTTTGGGAGGTTTCAGGTGTTTAGGTATGTTTCTGGTGAGGACCTCCACATATGTAGGCATGTGTTATGTGGGTTTGGGTGGAGTAGGAGGTGAGGTGTGCATGCTGACAAACCTGCTCATTGTCATATGTACTGACTGGTGTGAGAGAGAACATGGATTCAAGGTTGTTAATATAGTTGCATCTCTCTTATGATAATTTTGTGTGGACTAGGAGTAGAGGGTTGTTAGTGAACATGAGGCAGTTGCTACACTGCTTCAGGATGTCCACGTCGACCAAGCTGGCTGGAGAACCTGTGGGAAATTTTCCATCCATAGTGTTATGTAAATTTATATGGTCAGGAAAATAGGTCACACTTAGGAATGGCAAGTGTGTGAGAGGTGTGTTGGTACCTCTGAGGCTAGACTTAGTATTCCACCTGACAGTAGAGCAGAGCTGCGGAAAACCTCTGGAGGACCACAAGCAAAGTGCTAAGGGAAAATTTAACAAGCAAAATGTTTGCATCTGCAATCACCAACAGTAACCACCTCTATACGGCAGTGCGAGATGGTGCACTACACGCAAACAAGCACAAATGCAGGGCTTAAATAAAACAAGAAATAGCCCTTTTAACTCAAACTAGTCAATAAGGATGCTCTCTCTGAGATCTAGTCCAGTCAACCTCAATTTGATGGGACCAAGACAGCACTCTCTTCACACAAGGGTGCAGAAGGGCTTTCTCCAACAAAGATGGCTTAAACTTGATGGTCAGTAGTTACAAATTAGGCCCAGAAACAACAAACCTGGAACTGGGCTATGCTACAGCTGAACTAGTACAGTTTGCAGTAAAATGTGGCAAAAACAGTTCATACAATTCAAACAGATAGTAGAATGCAAATACATTTAAAAGTGTTATACAAGAGCAAAACCAGGCACTTAAAGTTAGTTGTGAGCAATGGATGCCTCAGGTCTTTCAGTATTTCAGTGAAGAGCTTGTTTTATTGCTCAAGTGATACAAAACAGTCTAGATTCAGGAAGTCTGAATCCAGCCTAAGCTACAAAAGCAGGAGCACCAGAAATCCCAAAAGTGCATAAGATCACAATCACAACAGCAAAAAAAAAAGTTTAAATAAAGCAACAATTCAGTAGAATACTGTCCTTGGTTTAATCAGGCTACTGACAATCAGTAATATATGCAGCAGAATAAATGCAGTTGAACACTTTTAAGTACAAGCAGCAAAATCAAGTAGGAAGAGGCACAAATACAGTAGGAGCAGTTAAATAAAGTGTTTTTTAAGTAGAAAGGGAGGACATAGATGATAATTCAAGGTTAAGAAGCTAAGGGGCTAGGCCTTCACAAATGATCTCACTGTACTCAGTAGAATGAGCTGATGCAGTGGGACTGGGAGGAGTGTCCAATATCAGATTTATAGTAGAGGCGGCAACTCGATAGCCACCAGTCTTTAAGATCACAATAACAGTAGGTAGGGTTGGTGGGAAAAATAAAAGGAGACCAATCAGAACCGAGGTAAGGCTTCAGTTCACTGAGCCTAAAAGTACAGTTGCACAGTTTAAACAGATACGCAGCAAATGTTATTGTTCTAGTTAATCAGAAGTGCAGAAAACAGTTGAAAATAAGCTCTTATCTTTTGTAGTTGCACAGCAGGTGGAAAAGAGCAAAGCAATGTCAGAAGGCCTACTTCACTGCAGCTTTGAGCAAACAAGCACAAACTGATTCAAACACTGGCTATTTAAAGAGGAGTAACAGGAACCAGCCAAAGTTAAAATTATCCAATCAAAAGCACGCTAAACAGAGCCCTGTAGCAGTAACTCTAGGTAGATCAGACCAAACTATAACCTCCCCCCATGAGGGCACAGCTAGGCCTCTCCAGACATAAGATTAACTATACTACAAGTTCCAAAGATCACAAACAGTACTAGACTCTGCAGACCCTGAACCTAGTCTATGCTATTGTCTTTCAAGTGCAGCAACAAGTAAAATGAACAGAACAAGCAGATGAACAGTAATTACAGTTGTAGGAGGAATTCATTTAACAGGCAATCTAAAAAATGCAGTAAAATGCAGTTGCACAGTTTAAACAAACAGATATGCAGCAAATATTGTTTTAGTTATTCAGAAGTGCAGAAAACAGTTGAAAATAAGCACTTATCTTTTGTAGTCTCACAGCAGGTTTTTGGAAAACAGCAGTGCAAGGGCAGAAGGCCTAACTCACTGTAGCTTTGAGTAAACAAGCCTCCCAGAATTAGTTCTGTTGGAACCATCTCTTCAGTAGTGGGTTTATCTCTGCCATTGTTTCTATGGGTAGTAGCTGAAGTTTCCAGTCTTCTAACATTGTATGCCCCAAAATCTCCTAATCTTCTTTCCCTTTGTTTCTTGTGAGAACTGTGACCATATACTTGCAATATTGCTCCTGGGATTAGTTAATTGGAATGGCTACAGGTTTATACTAATTGATTTTGTAATCTGAGATCTCTACAATTCCCTTAATATTATGGCCTGATCAAGTATAGTATGACATTGTCGACAACATAGAGTCAGTGTTTCCTGTCTGGTATCCAGTTGCACAACTTGTATATTTAACTTTGCCTGATTTCATGAGGAGTTCTAAGTAGGGAGCAAATGACAGGGGGAGAGGAGGCACTGGGCAGCCCTGTCTTGTGTGCCCCTGAAATTTAAATGCTTTTGAGAGAGTGTTCCCACCCCTTTAATTTTGCTTCAGAGCCCTGGTATAATTGTTTAAACATTTCAGTTAACTTAATAGGGAATCTAAACATAACCAATATTTCCCATAGAAAGTTCCAGTGTACTCTTATCAAAAGCCTTCTCAGCATCTAGGCTCACCAGGAGAAGTATTTATTTACCTTTCATTTCCATCTGTATTATGTGGTTCTCATGCTGTTCTCACTAATTTACTGATCTGAGATAACTCCCCATTGATCCAATTCTACTAATCCCAGCAAAAGTTGTATTAGTCACTATAACAGTCATCTGTATGTTTACAGTCATGGTTAAGGACGGACATGGGTCTGTATGAGTTCACCCTTGTGTTCCCCTCCCCTTTTTTAGGTAAAATTGTAACCACTGCCTTTCTCCATGTATTTGAGATTTGTTTTTTTCCCATAGCACTATAGTAGTAACCAGTGCTCCCAAAGCACATCCACCTGCATCCCAGAACTACACTGGGAGTCCATCTGGACAAGGTGATTTATTTGACTATTGTCTCAACAAGCTGACTTTCATCTCTCCCAAGCTAATAGGATACAGCAAGGTCTAAGTTTCTTTTCTACTAATCATGGGTAGCTGGAACTCTGATAGAAATGTTCTCTTGCACCACTGCTCATCTATGGACTGAGCACTGTATAGGTTCTGATAAAATTTCTGTAGTACATTTGCTGTTTGTGCTGGATTTCTGCACAGCTTACCTGTGTGATCATTCCTTAACTGAATAACTCCCCTCTATGCTTTTTGCCATTTTAGTTTCCATGGCATTGTCTTTTGTATCCTAGATCTGTTCTCTAAATAAATATGCCTTATTGATACCTTTTTAAATTTATATATTTCAACCATATGATCTTCTAGACTGACCTTCAGTGCCTTTATTTCACCCTTGTTTGTTTGACTCTGGTTATCTTTTTTCAGCTATAGTATTTTAAATCTCCTTAGTTTATTATTATATTGCCTATAGGAGTTTTTCCTGTGGTTTTCCTCCTTTTGCTATATTGAGACCATATTATATGCCTTTGGGTTCTCCCACAGAGTTGTGATTGATTTCTGCTCACTACTTAATTCTTGGATTATGTTTTGTATGACTGATTGAATGTATTGTAATCTTTGCAAATAACCAATAACTTGGGAATCTCCAGTACATTTCATGATCAGTACTACTTAGCAGAAGTTTCATGCTAACCACTGCATGGTCTGATAAAGGAAGTGGGTGGGTGATTACTCTCTATAATAAGTGGGCATGTTCTTCCATAATATTTATTCTTCTAATCTCATCTCTGCATCATACTATTGGAATAGAATGTGAATTCTTTTGCCGCTGTTGTAACTCGCTTAGCATCTGCTAACCCATATATTTTACAGTAATGCCTTAATAATCTCCCTTTCTTCATGACACTCTGATGTCTTGGGCTCCTGTCATTGTCATCTTTGTCTTCCACTACATTCCAGTCCTCTGCCACTATTGGCATACCTTGATGGAAACCTATCATTTCACTTAGAATTGCTTCATACTCTCTCATTTTGTTTTTGGAGGACTACAGATAGAAGCCAGAGTTATTTGGATTCTCTGCACATGGTCTTTTATTATTACAAATCTACGCATTGTGTCTACCTTCTCCTCCTGAACTACCAGTGGAGAACTTTTTTTTCATTGTAAATCCCTACTTCCTACTTGTCTTTTTCTCTGGTATGTCACTGCATAGCCTTCCTTAAAGCCTTTTTTTTAAAAAACAGGAGCTCATGTACTGCTTCTGACCTGTGGTCTTATTGCCCTGACATCTGTCCACTAAATTATTTATGTTACATATGTAGAACATGATACTCATGGTGCCCCGTACTGTATAGCTTCCTGTGTATAGTTCTCTCCTGCTAGTGATCAGATTAGATAGAAATCATGTAACCTTATCAGTTTTTATGTCTAACTTCAGTACAGCAACAACTAGTTAAAACCTAAAAAATAATTCAACTATGTGCAAGAATCTGGTGGTCTGGAACAAAATTATTCTTTTTGGTTGAGAAATGCTCTTCAGTTTATCAGTAAAGCCCTCTTCGTTTGGACGGCCATACCCAGACCATGCTTTATCTCCATCTCCTCAATGTCATGCAGGTTCCCTCTTGTACAGCCACTGTCTACTTTGCTAGGTGTTTAATTGGTTTTGCATAGAACATGTAATGACATTGTAATGTCATATCTTACTATTTAGCTGGTCTTTGATGAGTCACTGATTTCTCACTTGCAAATCCTGTCATACATATAACAATTTCTGTTATTCCAGTAATTCATGCTTCACTGGAATTTAAGGGAGATTGAGCCTTGCTCATATTGAATGGACACTCCCATTTCTCAGATCAAGCCAACCTCCCTTTTGGCCATTTAGGAGCTTTTGCACCGTACTGGTTTATGCTAGATGTTATTTCATATGATAATGCTTCCCAGCCGGTGCATTGCTTAGCCTAGCATTACTACCAAGCCCAGTGTAGCCTAGCTCATCCAACTAAAGAGACAGGGCACAGTATTCCTGGGTTTCATAAACTTGATTTATACTAGGTCAAACAAGAAAGTTGAAGGTTTAGTTCTATCTTATGCTGTTGTCAATAATCTAAGATTATGTAGTCTGTCAGACACTGTTCGCAGTGTACTGTACTCACAATAACTTGTGCCAGCATGAGTCTTTAGTGATCCTCAGCAAGACGAAGTATTGTAATTTTGTGATTATAAATGCTGAAGGCTGGCAGTCAAGCTCAGTGCTAGTACTGTTGGATCTCCTCAAGATGTTGCTGGATCGGTGTCCTTTCTACGTTATCAGCCGACAGAGTCCTGGCAGTTATCTTGTTCCTGTTTCTTGACCTCTTGTTTCCTTTTGAAAACAGGGAAAGGCTTGATTGGACCTTGTCTTTTCTCTTTAGCTCTGTTTTGACCCTGTTCCATTTTCCTCAGGTGGCACATTTGTTGTTCTGAATCTGTATGTCCCTGCAGGTGCTTGCCCAGTTCCTTTGGAAAAATGACCTTGAGGTTCATTGGATATAAGGGCTTCAGTCTTAAGCTTGCCTATTGACATTTTCTGAATATTGAGATATATCTGCTCCTCATATGCCTTGTTGGAAGGGAATAATCATTGTCCATAAATATCCTCATATCATCTAATTGCAGAGACTTACCCTGCAGCCATAGCTAAGAAAGAAAAGTTCTCATTCAGTGAATAGGATTAGCACTTTGTTAAAATAGGTTGCTGTTTTCTTTTTTTTCTTACTCCTTCAGTGAATGCAAACTCTGTACATCCCATTGTATTTGTCTGAATAGCCATATAAGAGTCCAGTAATCAGTTGTTTTCTCACAAAGGCCATACAGCCAGATCCTTCTATGCCATCAAGCTTATTTGCAAATCTCAAGAGCTGTCTCCTCATTCTGTCTGCCATTACCACCGATATCTTATTTAAAAGTAAACAATTCTGCTAACTTGTCTGCATGCTTTTTTTAACCTCTTGTATTACTCCCACCTGCTTTTTTTTAGCACTTCCTGTACCTTTTTGAGACACATATTTGCTTTTATGTAGCCTGATAATGTGTCACTTAATTGTATGATTTCATCATGCATTTTTTCCAGCTTTTCCCTTAAGTGGGATGTTTCACATTCTCTGGCCAGTTTTGTTTGCTTTCTCCATATTTTCTGGCATGGTCCACATGTTGCAATTGGAGACTGTTAATATAGCAATGACCCATGCCTGGGTATGGGTAATGCTGGATTTACCCACGGTTGGTTTGGTTTAGCACGAAGGCGAAGCCCATGTGGCCAAACAAAGCCAACCGTGGGTAAATCCAGCATTACCCACACCCAGAAGTGGGTTATTGCTATTATACAATGACATTATTTAAGAAAAAAATAATTACTTTTCTTAAATAATTGTCTTGTATGATGCCTCCTTGCTGCCCTTCCGCAGCTGTCTGGTATTCTGTGGCAGTTCTGATGTACTGCGTATGCATATGCCTACGCAGTACATCAGAGCTGTGTGCAAAAGCAATGGAGAAAGCAAGATCTCAGTTGCTTTTTACAAACTGTTTTGCTATATTAAATGGGCTTAACATAGCGAGACAGCTTTAAAAAAAGCAAGCGTTGCTTTTTTTAAAGCTGTCTCGCTATGTTAAACCCATTTAACATAGCGAGACAGTTTTGAAAAAATCAACGGAGAAAACAAGATCTCTGTTGCTTTTTACAAACTGTCTCGCTATATTAAAGGAGTTTAACATAGCGAGACAGCTTTAGAAAAAAGCAACAGAGAATCTCTGTTGCTTTTTTTAAAGCTGTCTCGCTATGTTAAACTCGTTTAACATAGTAAGACAGTGTGAAGCAACGGAGATCTTGCGTTCTCCATTGCTGTAAAAAAAGTGTTATAGTAATGGAAAAAGTCCGGGCGACCGGACCTTTTTCCATTACTATAACTCTGATTTACAACGTGCACGCTGATTGGTCAGTGTGCACGTTTTTTAATATTAATGGGGGGTCGTTGTATAATGGTCTATTTTTCCCTCCCTCTGTCTCTCTCTCTCTCTCTCCTTTCCTTTTCAGCAGTATTAACCCAAACTACTTTTCTGCTTGCCATTCTGACAGTCTAGTATCCTATTGATTGTTAGTAGGCACTAGTTTACAGAGGTCTTGGTGAGAGATGTGGGATTCCCATCCTGTTGGGGTGCTGCCATACCACAGGTCCCACTGCACTTCAGATTTTGTCACATGAATTGCTTCATTAGGCATTGAGCTTGAGATTTATTTTTTTCTATAATAGCTGTCTCCTTCAGTATTTTTTTTTCTTCCTTGTTCTGCTGCCTGTATGTGTAGGCCCTGTGCCCCCATTAGAACAACATAGCAAAACCCCTGTTTTTGTTGTGTGTAGATTCACCCAATAGCAGGCATTCATGTTGTGCGGTTTGTCTCAGTGAGACACAGGACACTTCCTTTTGCTCCCATCTGCTGATGTTTTAACCTCTTAATTCAAAACAATGGCAAGATTAGCTGGACACTTAATGCACTATCAGCCAGGCCCAGTAACAGTAACCCAATCACAGCATGAATTCCAAGTCAGGGTTTTCATGTCCCTTAAGTCCCTCTTTCCAAGCAGTTGCTCAGATGGCTCCAGGCTTTGGTGAAACAGCTGATGGTATCTGTTGCTACTGGTAAGGATTTGACACTAGAAGTTTCAAAGCCAATCCATTCATCACATTCTTCAGTTCTAGTGCACATCAGTATGACAGATGTGTAAGTCTTTGTGTCAGTAGACCAACAGGAAACATCTTCATTGACAGAAGTTTCTCCTCAGAAAAAGCAGCAGGAGTTGTCTTTGAAGGTGGCATCTTCGTTGCTCTTATCTCAGACAGACATTGACTACAAAAAGGTAGCACCATAGGTAAAAGATGAATGCTACCAACTTGCTGTTCTGTTCCAGGAGCTAAAGGGTGCTGTGACAGCTCTGTTGTACTGAAGAAGCTTATCCCTGTTCAGGACTGCCCCTATGTATTTATCTGTGAACCCCTCATCATACGTAGTGAGCAAGTTGTCAGATCTAAAGCCCCTTCCACCAGTATTCATACAGCAGCTGGCATCACTGTTTTTCCTAAGGCAGGTCAAGCTGATATTAATACCCCTCCAATCCTGGTATATAGCATCAGTTGCACAACTACCAGTATTTGCACCAATGTGGTCTTTGCACTTCTTTTTCATGGCTTGTTCCATGTGCTAGCTTTTTCCACACATCTTGTGGCAGTTGCCCATCCCTTTCCTCCAGCATCAGTTGCAGTCTTTTCTTTTCTGTTCCATTCTCCATGCATCAGCAGCCCACTATGTTGCAGAGCACGTCATGCAGAGCCGGGTCTGATAAGTTTGATGTCCATGAAGCAGGTGCAAATGGTCTCCTGCCTGGCATCAGTTAGGACGGTGAATATGGCCAAAGTCTAATGACTTACAGTATCGATTAGCTTTTTAATTTGTTTGTTGTTTAGATGAGCCCATTAGGCACAATGTCCATTTTCAGGGGGCACCCCAGGAGCACTGTTTAGTTAAGTGATTTGCTCAGAGTCACACAGTAGGCAAAAGGAGGCTGTATGAATCAACATTCTGGACTATAAAAAGCATCTCATTAATGGCTCATAGCCTTAATCCCTTGAACTAACTGCCAGACTTTATGTTAATGTATAGTACCTAGAAGGCTGACAAATATGCCCTTAATGTTATGCAAGTAACCCAACTAAAAAGGTTTTCTGTTTAACTAGCTTCTGCACTCCTAAAGTGCAATACTGTTCAGTGTTGGCACTATAGGAAGCATTTCCAGTCCTATACATACTGTGGTGACATTAGTGCACCTTGAAATAATGCTAACCATTTTCAGAGGTGGCATATTCTCACAAGAATTACATAGATCTTGTATATGCAACATACAGCATTAAAATATGTCAAGGGTATATGTATTAATTGGACTTGCTCATAAATAATATGCTATAGTGAGTTATGAGTCAAGTCCTGGCTTATTACAGGTTGCACTATTTGCCATGTTTGGCTAAAGTGCAGGTTTGATACTTTTGCTGTATGTTTGGTTGGACTGATTGTACGATTTTTTTCTCTGTAATAGGTGCTCACTTTTGTTTGGTTTTGAATGCTTTTGTGTTTTCCTAACTGCAGCTGCAGTTTGTTTACTTTTAGTTGTGACAGACTTCCCGTAGAAAACATTACTCGTCTATAGCTGTTTGAACTTTTGCTCATGATTGCGTAGTTAGGATGTTTAAGTACTGTTCTTGATATATTGCATTGTCATACACTGATGCTTTCTATGGAACTGCTAAGTTAGCAGTATCTGCTGTTTTACAAGTTTGATTTTTAACAGTTTTACTGAATAGCAGCAGTATATTTAATTCTGACTGTGGCAGCTGCTACTTGTGAGCAACTCTCCCGTACATGGGTTGTGGGAATTCAGAGAGTATGTAAGGATGCTTTCATTTTCACTCAGCATTAGGAAAATCCTCTCTGAGCACGCAGTATGCTCAGGGGTGCATCTCTTCTTTGAGATGCAGTTAGCATTGTGCCTCAAGTTCACAACTACTTTGTGAAAGTAGTTAATATACTTCTGAGATACATATGGAAAACATGTAGTACTGTGCTTTGTAACAGAGCTCTACAAAACTAGAGACCAGAATCAGAATCCCCATAACTGGATTTGGACAGTAAAAAACCTTGAGCATGTCGGGTTCCTTAAGCGTCCAGGTATTTCCTAGTAATATGCTTGAGTGTAGAATACTTTTACTAGTTAAGACTAACACATCAGCAGGTTACAGCTGCTGCTACCACTGAACTTAGCATTTTGTTGGTCAAAGGAATATTATTATTAATAGAATTTGTCACACGGTGGCCCTTTGTCTGAACAGTGGAAGTTAATACTGCACAATTTAATGCAAAGAGTTGTATGCAGCACTGTGTTCTGACTCCGCCCAGGCACATCTATATGTAGTTAATGACATCACACAAGGCCTCCTGCCCATGGAAACTATTCAAATATATCAGTACCATTTCCCTAAAGAGTGAGCACTGCAAGTCAGACAAACAAGTATTAAAATGCTTCTCACATGCATCTGTAAGTCTGTTTGTAACAGCAACAGGTCACCAAGGAACAGATTGTTATTTACTTACCACTCTGGAAAAACAGATACAAAGGAAAACAGGTTGATGTCAAAATACCTCTACTTTCAACAAGGAACCTACTTGTTCCAGGAGTTAAGTTAAACATGTATCCTTTTCAGCTGCACTGCAAGTAATCTTTCTGAGCAGATTCTAGGCATATGTCCGGTAGTGGGTTTTTTTTTTCTTTCAATTAATAGAAATTTGGTCCTCAAATAAAAGCATATATTTGAACAAGACTTCACTGATGTTAAGAAGTGTATGTGTTCTGTGTTTTTTAATAGCATCTAGTGAACAAAATTAGTCATAGTGGGCTTTGACCTTTAGCCATACTACACAGTTCAAGTGTACAGTACTCTGCATACTCTCTTCTCTATATTTTATTTTTATTAGTTTAACTGATTAAGCCCACTAGGCACAAACATCTCTTTTCAGGAGTGACCCTGGACTACATGATGATGCTCATCAAGAAATAACTACTAATTATACATGATCGCCAAGTGTCAGGTCAGCTTAAGTAACTTAAATCCTGTCAGACTTGTAGACTGTGGGTATTTAAATGTACCTAAAGCTGTAGAAAGCAACTTCAGCTTTCTTTGGTGATCCAAGTGTAATTTTAGACTTGCTCCTAAGAGGACATTGTACCTCCCACTGGTGTTGTAAAGGGAGTAAAGACCTGACTGTGGTCCAGGTGATCCGAGTTTGATTACCACCTCTGGTGCCTGACAGAGCTGTCCAGAGAGGATGGGAGTTAGCAGCCACTGCCAGCTTACCCATCTGGGGTGGGGTGGGGAAGTTGGTGGAGGTGGTTGTGACTTGTCATTTGGTGACACCTAGCAGGAGCATTAGGCATTCCAACCGAGCATTATAATTCTAGGACCATACACTTCCATCATGCAGATGCATTTAGCTTAGCAAGGTGCAGAAGCAATGCTGAGTGAGCAGCCATGAGGGGCGTGCTCCATTAGAGGATAGTAGGCCACTCCGCAGGATCAGCAAGCTGGCTTCCCCCTACCATCCATCTCACGCTTTTGGAAAATGAGTGGGACAATTGCACTATCCAGGCAATATTATTTGGCTTATAAGATGACAAGCTGTCACCCCCATGGAACAAATGGGTTAGCTGAGTGCAAATAGAAGAGCCTTTGGACAAATCCTGTAGAGAAAAATGGGAGGGCAGAAGTGTAATAAATCTGCAGCGTAGTTAGGATTATTTTTTCCAGTTTACAGAAGCAGACTCTTTTTCGCATACACATACTTAAGTTCTAAATTTTGGCTCTAAAAATGTATTCTTTCTCTTTAGATTTGCATGCAGATATATAAATGAACATTGCTAAAGTGGTTAGAAAGACCTTCTACATTGCCCACCTGATCATGAAGGGATTCACATCCAGATCTAGTGAGGTCATTGTTCCCCTGTACTCTTCACTTATCAGACCAATGATCGAGTACAATGCCCCATTCGGGATGTATCTCACCCGACATCTGCAGCAATTGGAGAGACCCCAAAAGTTCCTCACCAAAAGGATAAAGGGACTCCAAAATCTGTCATATGCTGCCAGATTGAAGAAACTCCAGCTCTATTCAGTCGCATACCGTCTGCTCAGAGGTGACATGTGCCTGACATACAAGGCCATGTCCAACCCGGAATTAATGGACATGCTCCACCTCAAAAAATCCAAATCCACCAAAACCACTAGAGCAAGCGACTTAAACCTTAGCACGGATATAAATAGGACGTGCTGGAGGGATAGATTTATCACTCAGAGACTCCCTATGCTGTGGAATAAAATCCCGGTCCATGTGAGGCAGAGCACCTCGCTGACTCTGTTCAAGAGAAATCTAGACCTGTGGATGGGAGATCGTAGGTTTACCCCGGGAATCATCTCTGGGTCACTGCTGGACAGAGGCACAACAAACTAATGGGCACAGTATTTTTTCATATAAGGGGTGGCGTAAGCCACAATAATTTGGGCTAGGCTTATAAATGCCTTAGGGCAGATAGCCTAGTATAAACCTATGAACCTATGAACCTATGAACCTTTTTGTATTTGGACTGAACCTTCATAGAAAGTGTAGCTAAGCAATAATATATTAAATACAGGAATTGTTGGACTTTGAGCCTGGCAATTTAAGCAATTCTGCTGTAAAGCTTCTAAGACTGAGCCAGAGAAAGCTACCAAAAAAAAATTAGCTGTGTTATGCTTTACTGAAGCATGATCCACTGAAACATGCTTGAAGAACACAACACACCATAATGTAAGAAGACAAAAACTGAAACTCTTCAACCCATGTAGTTTGCACTGTCACTCAGAAGACAGTGTTCCACAGCCATACCAGTTCCTAAACAGAAAGCCTTGCAGCATTTTTAAAATTTACTCCCCAACACCAGGGACATACACTGTCATATACTGGGTATGTGATGAGTACACTTTTAAAAGGTAAGTTGCCATGCGGATTTGAATTATAAGAGGTTCAACACTTTTGAGGCAAAGACAGTGAAGAAGCAGCTCTTTGTGTGTGCCTTGTGTATTCCAAGGCTGCCATGCCTTGTCCTGATGCATTAAGCTGCTAAGTCTTTTTCATCCATGTTTAACATGGTATTAGAATAACATGTACTTCATTTTTTCGAATATAGAAAAGTCACAGAATTTGTTTTATCCTCCCTTGCATTGCTTTTCTATCCTGTAGCAGACGCCTTTACTTATTTGCATTGGGCCAGAATAACTGAGAAGCACTTGGGCACTTAAACTTAACTATTTTCAAGTGTTTAATTTTTATATTTTTGCTAACATATTAGTAACAGTCATTTACTTATTTATTTAGGTGACATTTGTTGACCAGGAAAGTCCGACTGAGCTACAACCCTTTTCCAGCAGAAGCCCGGAGAGAAAAGCTCCACAGAGGCACACAAAAATGTTACAAAAGTAGCATTAATGAGAACAGCACAGAAAGTATAGATTATAGTACTCAAGTTGGTTACACAAATCGTATCTAAGCTGTGGGATCTGAATGGTATACTTGACTGATGGATAACGGTATTTGTGCAGGTGCTCTGGGTAAACAGGCGAATTACGTTTTGCCTCTGAAAAAAAAGTCGAGTGGAGATTCTAATTTGCTGGGAGTCGTTGAATTTGTCCTACCTAATTAGTAACTGAACATGTTTGCGATGAGCTGAAAGTGATGGTGCGTTTCCTTTTGGAGTGAAGAAGTCACCAAAATGAAGATCAGTAATAGACTCTGCTGCAACTAGGGGGTCTTGTCGAGGAGTTGAGGAAAGATAAGTTGTAGTTTTCCCGAATGATGACTGACCTTGAAGGGGAGGAAATAGATAAATGAAACTGGAGACCATGCTGGACTACCACTAAATGGTGGAAGGCACAATAAATCTTCATCATTATGCATGAGGAGGTAAGCTGGACAGCACACAGGGAAGAGAAAGTCACAGCTTGCAGGAAAGAGTGTCTGCCGCTTCCCCGCTTTTACAGTATCAAGGACTACCTCCCTGTTAGGTACAGAAGATACCCTTGAACTGCCTGCTATCCAGGCACCAGTGAACTCTACCGCAGTGAAGTTATTCCCAGAAAAGGAAAGCACAATGTATGTAGCCTAAAGACTCTACTTGGAACTCTTAGTTAAATCTGGTATTATTAAATTAGATTTTACCTCCCGTGTGCGTGACAGCAGCCTACTGCAGCCCATTTCCAAATTTCCCCCCTCCGGTTTTCATCATTTTTGCTTAAATCTTAAGCTTACTTTTATTAACGAAGACTCTCCTTCGTATCTGTCTGCCATCTCCTTCACCTCCAGGTGGCGACATACACCACAACAAACACTCACTCACCATACATACCTTTTTTTTTCCAAAATCCCCTCTGTAATATAATATAGGGTCCAACCCTCAAGAAAATGTGGGAGAAAGTACCCAGACGTTAATATGGAATCTCTCCAGTAGAATTCTAACTGAGGGAGAATTAGAAGTTTTCAGTAAAGATCTTTCTTTTATACCTTCTGTTAGAAGTGATATTACAGATTCCGTCATGGATGTTAAGTTATTTGGATGCAATGCACAACTTAAATTAGACTATGGTATTCAGTCAATGGCTGCAATAGGTCCTGTATTTAAGAAACCGAGTACTTATGTTCCCATGTTGAATTCTTTATTGGATGCCTTTGTCAAGCTGGTTGAGGATGACTTGCACAAATTGGCCACTGAAAATAGGAAGAGAAAGTGGTCTGGCAATCTTTCCCCTAAATTAAGAGCTGCCCTGAATCAACCCAGGAATGACACCACGATAATGATTAGGCCTGCGGATAAGGGAGGACCAATGGTAGTAATGGATACAGTAAGGTATCAGGATAGCATGATAACCATGTTGAGTGATGATAGATTTTATCTCACTATTTCCATGGGAGATATAGAGGATAGGGTCTTACATATTTATGACACGATAGATGATCTACATAGAAGTAAGACACTTAGTTTAGATTTGTTTCAATTCTTTTTTTGTAGAGAGCCCTTTAATTACCGTTATCCAGGGTTTACCTAAAATCCACAAGGACCCTTTTTCTCCCCCCATGAGACCGATTGTGGCAGGAAGAGGGTGGGTTACTGAACCCATTTCTCTATATTTAGAAAAGTTTCTGAGACCAGTAGTTGAGAAATTCACCTACATTTTAAAAGATACCAAACAATTCCTACTTATGTTATATAGTAAAATGGCTGTGTTACCACAAGATTCTGTTTATAAGCTTATTACCTTGAATAACAACTGAATAGTCCTGGAGATAGCAATTCCAATGAATAAGCTCAGGATCCACCAATAAGTGCCACACTTTCGATAAAAAGCCGGTTTATTATACACACTATAGCGCTAATATCTCTTTAAGAATTTGAATTTTATTTGGTGCCAAATAGGTTTTATAAACTGGTTGTTAGCATTTGTTATTCAGTTCTGAAGAAGCCCATCTGTTATGGGTGAAAGTGCTTAACCTGTGAAATATCTAATTTATGTTCCGTTTTGTTGAGTAGTACTGTTCATCCTCATTTTATGTTTGTTATAATAAACCGGCTTTTTATCGAACATGTGGCATTTATTGGTGGATCCTGAGCTTATTCATTGAAAGCTTATTACCTTGGATGTACAATCCCTGTTTACTGTCATACCTAATGGTGAAGGCATAGAGAGCATACACAGATGCTGTATGGAGGAGACAGATTACATGATAGTACAGATAGATCTAATGTGTGCTTTACTGGAGATTCTTGAGAGGAACGTGTTTCTGTTTACTGAGTTTTTATACATTCAAAAGGATGGCGTGGCTATGGGCACTTCTTGTGCCAATAGCTATGCCAACCTATTCTTGGCAGTTTGGGAGAAGGAGAAATTGTTCCCCCTAGAGAGCTTCAAGGGACATGTTATATTTTATACACGGTTTGTGGATTACCTCTTCTGCTTTGGACAGGAACAGATATAGAGTTACAATGATTTTTGGATAAGGTGAATTCACTTACAAGTTTTTTGAAGTTCACTATGGAAGAATCAGACAGATGGATTTCTTATTTAGATGTGTTTGTAGAACGTCTCCCTAGTGGATTGCTTAGCACAGGAGTATTTAGGAAATCCTTTTACACAGGAGTACTATGCACCCCTGGTATGTTTTTAGAAACATTGTGAGAGGGCGATTCATGCATCCAGATTGAACCCTACAGATGATGGTTTTACAAAGGAACTGTTTGGTTTACAGAATAGACTAGTAGAAAGATCTTACAGTCTAAATGAAGTTACAGCAGGCTTTGAAGGGGTGAACTTACTCAGAGGGGATGTTGCTGCCCCTTATTTTGCTGACAGGAGTGGTGTTGAAAATAAAATGGAATCCCTGGATTGAAAACAAGAGGAATTATGATCCAGCGGTTAGGGTGTCCCTTAGTTATACACAGGATATTAATGATAACACGGAAATCTTTACCAATTATTGGGGCGTCCTCATGGTAGATCCATACTTGAAAGAGATTGTAGGTAACAGACCCTATTTCCAGTTCAGGAATAGGAAGAACCTCCAAAGATTGCTATGTTATAATAGGGCCAGTAACACGAATCCAAGAGGCTTGCCCCATTTGGGTACCACTCCATGTAATAGTTGCAACTACTGTGTTTATTTAAGTAGTGACCCCAACTTTGTGCACCCAGTTACAGGGAGAAATTTCAGGTTCAACTCTACAGCTACCTGTACAACTGAGCATGTAGTATATCTTGCCTGGTGTACAGTTTGCCCTGCATTTTATGTAGGGAAAATAGATAGAAGGCTCCGAGACAGGATTAGGGAACATCTATATCATATCCGCATTAAATCTACTAAGAATGCTCTTTCGAAGCATGTTCAGGAAACTGACTCACAACATTCTTTTAGGTTCCAAGTGTTGCAAGCTAACACCACTAGTATTGGGGGGGGGGGATACAAGGAATTACACTGAGAGAATAGAAGTCAAGTGGATCATTAGGTTACGGTCGGAACAGGAACCTGGCTTGAATGATAAAATCTCTGTTAAACCAGCCCTGAAAAGCAGGAAGCTAGTAGTAAAGTTTTAAATGTTTTTCTCATGCTTTTTGTGGATTGCACTTTTTGAATTAACATATTGCTTATTTTATATATGTTTCTGTGTATACATTTTTGTAATAAGGTTTTGATTGTCCATTATATATTCCAAGTGAATTTTTTAATAATGTTAGAAGAGAATGACTTTTAGCAGAGTTATTTGCCTTATTAAGTTTATCAGTACTAGTTTTATAAATAGATTTCTTAAACATGAACTTTTTATGGTGTACATGTTGATATAGAAGTTAGGTAAGAGGTTGTGTTTTTTTAAACACTGAGATGTGCTGATACTTTAATAATAACAATGTAGCAGGATATGATGTAATAATTGCTGTGATTAATGTGTGTATAAATTAGCTCCGTTTTATGAGTGCTTTTTGGTTTGAAGAAACCCACATGGGTGAAAGCGCTTGCCACTATCTGCAATAAACACTTGGATTTTAGTCTTTACGTGGACTTGTTTTTTGGCTTCCTGCCTTATTGAAACTCATTTGTTCTTGCATTTTATCTGATGCCGATGTACTTTATCTTATGCTGATACAGCTGAACAGTCCCAGTCTGCTGCTCAGCGTTTTGACTTTGAATACTGAAAGTTAGTTAGTTCCCAGCTTTAACAATGGCAGAGTTGGATCTTCACATGAAATTAATTCTTCTTCATAGTTCTGAATCTTATGTATTCCAGAAACACTGCAGTGTTGCACAAACTGTTCCATTTGACTGATGTAATGGACCAGTGCAGCAGCATGCACTTGTGTGCAAATTTGATTCAGATATCTTCAGCATTTAACTTATTAGCTGAACTGGAATGATGACTTTATTAACTTCTAAACAAGAGAACATGTATGTAGCATAATTCCTCTCTGAATATATAATATGGCTTAACTAGTAGATGAAGGTGCTTCACATGGTGGTGTCATCCTGACATTACAGCTTCACACAAGAGTTCCATTTCTTTATCATCTCTTTTAGTAACTTTTAGTTCCTACAGTTTCTCAGGTTTAACTAACATTTGTGTCACATGCTACAGAATGTCTAAGTCCTCTTTCAGAATACCATCTGTGTATTCATTTAAACAGGCTCTACTCAGTGTACATCAGCTTTCCTAGTTTGTACTGCACTTCCTCTTTATATCTTTGAAGAATGTACAGCATTTCTGTAATGTAGGTAGTACTTTATGTATTTTTGAATATAGTCTGTAAGGGTTTGTATTTATCTGTAGTACGCATTAAACTGTTTGCCGTAAACATAGTCTTGAAATTTCTGAAAATTAAAAATGATGGCACATATTTCTTTATGTGCATGTTTCTGGTCTGTCCATCAAAGATCTTGATGCACTGGCAACAAGTCTACTCCATTAGTAGCACCACTTTAGTTCATTGTGGCATGTTTATAGTTGTAATGTTCTCAAGGCTACAACATATCTCTTTAATACTGGGTGCAGTAGCCTACCTCTTTAGTAGTTCAAAGACTCTAGCGTGTTCATCTAACTCCATACTGCATCATGCTCAAGCAGTTTTGTTAGAGGTACAGTTATATATGACAGGTGTGGTATAAACATGGGCACACATTATACAATGTACATGAATCTCATTAATGATGGTTTAGCAGTAGGACTTTTCATGTTTATTGTGGCATGTACTTTGATAGCATTTGATTGTAACCCATTATCAATAAGTAGATGCCCCATGTACTTCAAGGATGTAACTGCATTCTGACACTTGGCTTTGTTTAGCTTCAAATTTTGTCGACTTAGTCTGTTCACCACCTTAGTCTATTGTCATACTCTTGCTTTTTATTGTTCCAGATTAGAATATCGTCAGTAACATTCGTAACACCTTACAGTATCCCAGTCATATTATGACCATGCAGATTGAAATACCTCTGGGACTGATAAAATTCTAGATGGTAGTCTCTAAAATCTATTACCCAAGAACTTACTAAATATGCACATTTTAAAGCTTACCTTATCCACTTTAATATGCCAAAATCATTGATTTGCATCCAGCACTGAGAGGAGTGTTGCACGGGGAAAAATAGCAACTTTAATTCTTAGTATGTAATGAACAATCCACCAGAATCCATTTATTGAGATCCTGTAGGTCTGTTCAAATTCTGACTTTAACTTGCTTAACTGCAGACACCTAACTGTTGACCCATTCAGAAGGCTCTGCCTTAGACTATCACAACAAGTGATTCTAGTGTTTTTAAATTCCTGCTGTTGTTTTTCTTTACGCAAAATAGGTACTTTGAAATACTTTGTATCAATGGCATGACTTCTGATGACATCTTAATTATCTTAGACCCTCACAAAATATCTCTCTAGGATATTTGTCTGGCATTGAGGACTTGACCTTGCTTTGTTAAGCATACTACATTTTATGTTTTTTGTATTTGCAGTGAGGCACTTAAAACAGACATATTGTTTCTGCATTCTCTCATTTCTGGCTGTATTTTCTCTACATAATTCTGAAAACCCTGCCTTTTATTCCAGAGCTGTAACTGGATCTCCACTAATACCCTGGGTGTCCCCAGACTAGCATCCTCTCAACCTGAAGTTGAGGACAAAGGGGAAAAAAAAACATGCAGCCAAACAATCTGTATAATCTGCAAGCTCTTTTGCTTCACTTACTGACATGTACTCACACTGTCATTTAAGCTGCCATAATATACCATCAGTGGCTGATTAAATGATTGCAAGCACTGCACTCACACCTGATCGGCAACTCAGTTGCACTGATGGTCTCGACCCCTGGGTAGCTGCTCCCTTTATCATGCTCTATCTACTGTACTGTTTTATTTAAATCAGATTATTTCTGAACTGTATTAGTCAGTCTCTGTTTTGGTTTTGCATTAACTTGACTCAAACATTCAAAATGGCTGCATCATTGAACACTCAACTGTATTCACTCAAATTCTCATAGAACTGCATTAGAAAAATTATTTATATTTTTTATTAGTGCTACACTGCATTTTACTCACAAGAGGCACTTTTGCTATCATTTTCCATTGTAACTGTTTTATCTTAATTATAGCCATAGCCACACAAACATTGTTCAATATTTTACATTGCTTTATCAGAACCTGCAGACCTACGACTTGAAAAACATTGTATGCTTTATTCTTGCATACATAGCTTAACCTCACTTTTCCCTCTGGCTTTAGGTTGTACAATAATATTATGGAAATATACATGCAGACTTGTTTAGTTTGTAGTTGAGGCAACATTCTGAAAGCAGACTCCTATTACATCCCTCTCCAGTCTATACTTAAGTACCACAGCTTTGTCACTTCTTCATGCTTTCTCAGTCTTGACTTCCTGTAAATTATTCTGGTATTGACAGTTTACTGTAAGTCATTTAGTAAACAACCCCTTCTGTCCTGCTGTAGGTTATTTTGCTAAGTGCTGCCAGTAGCTGATCTCTCAATGTACACACTGTAAGAGGATCTGCTGGCCTTTGGAATGTAGTCTGTGCAGCCAAATAGCATATTGGCATTCTTTTTCCTTTACTTGATAATGTAGAGATTTCTTTATGCCCTACTCAGCTTTGGAATTACAGTAAACTCTCAGTTAATTGGAACTCAAGCAACCAGAAAAAAAATCATAGAAATACAGTACAATTTTCATGTGTTGCACTTTGTTTCCCCCCACAGAAACACACCTTACATTTTTAGAGTTTTAGAAAGGAAGATAGGAATAAATTCCCTCTCTCCCCAACCTAAGAACAAGTGAAACCAAAAAAAAATATATAGAGTACAGTATTAGGCCTATTTTTAATAGTAACTCTCAAGCAACCAGAAACTACAGTTATCCAGCATCTACCAATCCCTATGGGTGCCGGTTAACCAAGAGTTTACTGTAGTCAGAAGGTTTTACACTAAGAAATGTGGATTTCATTCTCAACTGACTCTGATTAGAACAAAAAAGTTCACTTTGTTTTGTAATGTATGAATATATAAAAGTGAACGTCTGTCTAAATGGCGGTATTTTAATGAAGTATATGTGTTTATACATCTAGTTAAACATACTATGAGTTTGGATGTACTACTGTGACAGCTGACATCTCCTCTAAGCATGAAATAGTAATTTATTTTGTACTGTGTCACTTAATGGTTTGAACATAGTCTCTAGATGACTGGTGATAAGGCACCCTGACCCCATGTGCAAAAATGGGAAAAAGGGGATGATGGATGTATACGTGTGTAATAAATATGTGCGTGCACACACACACACATATATATATATATATATATATATATATATATATACATATATATATATGGGTGTAGTGTCTGTCTCAAGTCATCAATTTTAACAAGTGTGAGGGGAGAAGTGTAGGGTGGCAAAAATGTTTAGTTTATGCACAATATTTTCTTTTGTTGGAATCCATCTTGTTTAAAGATGGATCCTGACATCCATGACCTGCCTTTCTCTGGTTTTCTTTCATTGCTAATGTGAATATTCAATGTAGAAAGTTGCTATGTGGAAGAGCAAAACTGATGCCTAATATGGAAAGTTACAGATAAGGAGTCTGCAGATTCTTTTTGAGCAAAATAATACAAAGGTGTTTAGTTTTAATTGGTCAGTGGCTGCAGCTTAATCTATACAAAATGTTTAAATGGTCAGTGGCTGTAGTTTAATATATGCAAAATGTTTTGCCTACAAGCATTTGCAGTATAAAATTATGAAGTTTCATGTGTTCAGGGAGACAACACCTTGTTTGTTTAGTCTCCCACGCATGTGCGTTCTTTTACACTAAATGAGATTATTCTAGTCTGATGAACTGTGTTGCATGAAGTTATTTTTAACCTTAACACAAGTAAGCAATGTTACAGGAATTCATCAACTTGAGTATTACTAATCATAAACAGGCTATCACTTGGTGCAAGTTCTGTGAGCAGAGTTCTACAGTTAGACAAAATACCTAACACCAAGATCTCTAGAATGTTAAGTCAGTATTGAGACCAACCACTCTGCACTGATCTCCTAGTCGATGAAGGGATGTTTAGTGTGTCCTCTAAACAGTAAAGATGCTGCAGCTGTAGTTATAAACCCCTAACATTATATACAGACAGGAAAAGTCGTGTTAGATAATTTTAAACAAAAGTTTACTCATCCATAATCTGAGCTGCTGCATACCCCACAAGCCCTGACTGATGTCACTGTATTTTCAGATTGCAGTGGGCAGAGGCAACACTGATCAAGCGAGGGTTCTGCTGGAGGCAATAAAAGCACAAAATATCACAACACTCATGGCTAAACCTAGAATTATAAACATTTGTTTCACTGATAGGGTAATTCCTTTCCCCAAGATGGTAGCACTGACTTTTGAGTAGTGATATGTGATTAAGGTGTGTGTATGTTTTTTTTTTGGGGGGGGGCAGTCTTGCCTCTTGTAAAAATGTTTTCTTACTTTTTATTTTAGGTGAAACTTGTTTTCTTAACTCTGTAAATTTGTATGAATGTAGATATATTTGAGATGTGGTGATATCTATTACAGCCTTAAAGATGGATTGGGCTAGGCCTGCAAATAGTCATATTTGATAAGTGCAATACCTCAATTAACAAACATCATAAATAACAAAAAACAGTCAATTATTCTTGAGTGCTCTATTTAGATCCATCATCATCATCAACAAACCCCTTTATCCCTGTTTCTATATAAGGTCAGGGTGGTGTGTCAACTGTCGACATCTCTCTTGATTCAGTGCCACTGTCCTACTTTCTTTGACAGACATGCCCAATTGTTGCAGGTCTTCTCTCACACAGTCCATCTATCTGTTTGCTGGATGCTCTCGTTTCCTCTTGCCTTTTTCCTGTCTATCCCAAGTCTGTTTCATCAGATTAAATTCTGCAGTCCTACACATCTGCCCAAACTACAGTAATCTGTTGTCTTTGATCTTCCCTGCAGTTGGAGCCACTTGGGCCTCTTCTCTGATGTCTTCATACATACATAAATACAAATATTTCATGCATGGGCATTAATGCCCTTCTTCTGTTTTGGCTGTTCCTGTTAGGGCCACCACAGCAGATCATCTGTTTACATTTCTTCCTGTCCTCTGCATCTTGCTATGTCACACCAAACACCTGCATGTCCTCTCTCACCACATCCTTAAACCTTATCTTAGGCCTTCCTCTTTTCCTTTTACCTGGCAGCTCCATTCTTAGCATCCTTTTCCCAATATACCCAGCATCCCTCCTCAGCACATGTCCAATCCAATGCAATCTCACCTCTCTGGCTTTGTCTCCAAACCGTTCAACTTGAGCTAACCCTCTAATATACTGATTCCTAATATTGTCCATCCTTGTCACACCCAGCTCAAATCTTAACATCTTTAACACTGCCACGTCTAGCTCTGACTCTTGCATTTTTGTCAGTGCATTAATGCCCGTCTAGCTTGCTAATATACAAAAATACTTGTTCCCATAGTAAGTGTCCAATCTCTTCTTAAAAATATCTAACTAGCACTTGCTTTAACATAATTTGGTAGTCTGTTCCATGCATCAGCTACTCTGTCAGAGAAGCAATTAGTACACTTTTCATTCCTATAGAATCTTCTACATAGGTTGTCTGATGATTCTCTAGTACTTTTTGATGACCCCAAACATTCCCAGAGGTAGCTGTCTCTAAATGTCCTATATACGTGAATAAGATTGAAAAATTAATAAGGTGCTGCTTAGTGTGAATCTTACTGTGATGGTTCCGAAGTCTTCTTAAGACACTCAGTCTTGCTGTCTGGGTTTTGCTGAAATCAAAGTCTGGTTATAGTTGCATTCACAGTCTGTTGCATACAGAAACTTGCAGAATATACACTGATGAGAGAATATACTTTACAGCACCAAACTCAGAGCAGTAACGAATAACTTTTATAACAAACCACATGGACTAATGTTGCAGCTTCAGGTACTGTTCTACTTTATTTCTCAAATAGCACAGATGATGTGAGAGATACAATATTACCTTGGAACAAGTGTGTGTTCCTACACAGATATCTCTAACATAACTGAATTAATACAGAGCTTATATACTTTTCTAGTCACGCACACACTTATAGATTTCGTCTTGGTATTCTATTTTGGGGAATTGCTCATCCTGTTGCAGATGCTGACTTGATGATATTGTTTTTAAGCTTTCTTGCTTAACAATGTCACATTTTTTTTCTTTGTATTAGGTCTGCTTTTTCTGACAGTATGAATATCCTATTTTTTTCTTTGGTATTCTGTTTTGATCTTTGTATGAGAATATCTGTTCTTGTGCAAATGCTGACTTCAAACTTTCTTACTTAACAATGTCTTATGATGACGATTGTTTTCCTGTTTGTCCAGCCTTTAAGGAACCATATTAGCTTTTTTCTGACAATGTGGAAACATACATCCTGTTTTTACATTTTGCTCTTTACTGACAATGTAATGCATACTTAAAAGGACAGCTTTTAAATTGTTGCTGATTCTGTATGAAAACATGTCCATTAAGCAAGTTCCTTATTTTTCAAGCCACAGTCATTTTAGTATGGATGCTAATCACATATTACTAAAATCTATTTCTGCATTTAAGCAAGCTTTATTTTATACCTTATTTATATTACATATTTGTAACAGAATTATTTTCAACCTTAATAATTTGTTGAGCATATTCTTACAATTCCCTCTTTTTTATTTTAAAACATGCTCAAAACACTTTATACTGATAACGTATTTTTGATCACATTATATAGAAAACACATTAAGAAACAAAATCTTTAGTCTTCTTTTGATACAATTTCTTTTGCAGACTATTCTGTGAAAATATTTCACCAGTTATAGGCTGTGTCTGCTTTAATTTTATTTTTTAACTTGATTAATTTATTCTTTTGCATTCACAGAATTTCATTTATGACTTAGAACTCTTTTGTTAACTCTTTGCAACTGTTGAATTAACTCTTTACTATAGACTAATATCTATAAGAGACAAGAACTATGTGCTATTCCAAGCATTTATACACTGCTGAAAATATACAGTTTCAATGTCATTTTAACCATAACATTGTGGTCATGTCTCTGAACTGCCCATTAACAACTTGGTAAAGTACTAAACTGGGCTTAGATAATAAATATTTGAATGTAATTATTTCAGTATATTTAATACTTGAGGATTAAAAAAAACATGATTTATACACTAGAGAATGCTATGTGCATATTAGTCCATTAGCTGTATAAATACAATATTTTAATATGATTTTCGTGTAACTCGGGTAACCAGTACTAATACAGATAAAATGGTGGTCCAAAAAACAATAATAAGACTCCAATTTAAAACCAGTGATAATATTACAACTTGACAAATTACTTTTGAACTTATTACAATGTATCCTGTACAGTATGTATTTACACAGACTGTTTGTTGTTCATGCATTTCAATCTATTAGCTGTCCTGGACCCATTGTGTAAAAAAACATGGTTTTTCACACATATTCATTACTAGACATTAATTTCATTTGTACTGAATTCTTTTGTATTTGTACATACAAAGACTATAAAGTACATTTAGTCTAATAACATTAACATCAAGCAAAATCTTGGAAAATTCGTAAGTCTCTTTAGAAGTATCTAGTGGAATTGCCACCAGAGGCAACTACACACCCAGAAATTAGACCATTCATGCTTTTGCATACCAACATTGTCTTGCCAAAAACATATTAAAAAATAGTGATCATTCTTGCTCAATTTTTACATATCTTTACTCTCCCTTATAGCTTTAATAAAGCAATTAATTTTAAGCCATTTCTTGTATAGCTTTACAGTTTAACAGGTTATAAATACAATTTAATACTAAACAATACAATAATATCTATTAATACTAAACAATACAATAATAACTATTATGATAGCTATTAGCAACTTGTAAAATATTCTTATCCTGTCAGGTATAATCCAGTATTTCTAATGCACTAATACCTGTTTTCCCCTCCCCCCTAAAAGAGTATTGTCAAGAAGGAATGAAATATTATTTCTTTGTGTAGCTTTAGTTTACACCCTTTTGCAATACATACACACACAGTCAGTGTAAACCTGAGAAAGTACCCCTCCCCCTGTAGTACTGCACTATTGTTTATTTGTTTTACGCTGTGAGAATAAAATGTATGTCAGCCCATCACTTGTTACTAATAAACTATGGACCTTTGTCTGATTTGATCATTTTTTTGGCTGTTTTCAATGACAGAATATATTTTTTCTGTTGCCTTTTTTGTCTACTACTACTAGTAGTTATTTGTACTCTCCTGTATACTTTATTTAAACTGTATATATACTATAGCCCATCTGTTGGCTGTACTTGATGTAACTGAGGGTTTTTTTTTTTTACTTTTAACTTTTACCTCATCATCATCTTTCGGCTTTTCCCATTAGGGGTCGCCACAGCGGATCATCTCTTTCCATTTCTTCCTATCCTCTGCATCCTGCTCTGTCACACCAACCGCCTGCATGTCCTCTCTCACCACGTCCATAAACCTTGTCTTAGGTCTTCCTCTTACCTGGCAGATCCATCCTTAGCATCTTTTTCCCAATATACCCATCATCCCTCCTCAGCACATGTCCAAACCAACGCAATCTCGTCTGTCTAGCTTTGTCTCCAAACTGTCCAACATGAGCTGAACCTCTAATATACTGATTCCTAATCCTATCCATCCTAGTCACACCGAGTGCAAATCTTAACATCTTTAACTCTGCCACAGATGATTTTTACCTACAAACAGATTATCAGTGACATATATGCACAATTTTGACATTTTATTACAATTACTAAATAATGTTGCATGTGAACATTTAACAATTATGTTTTAATAACAATACGTTTTTAGAAAAACTCAAGCCACTTGTCTGGCAATCAGTCTTGTTTTTTATCTTATCTTTCCAACATTTTCTGTAACTATTCATCCAGTCTAGGAAGGTCTAAGCTCACATTTCAGATTCTACAGCTATAGTTAACTCTTTTAATCATCTGTTAATACACTTGCAATTTAATAGTAAAATGCAGTTATAAAATACTTAGGATTATAATAAGTATTTGTGATTTGCATAACTATGCATTTATACTACATAAATAAACATTATTTTACAATTAGCTCACATATTTTTCTAACTTGGATTTTAGTATTTTTTTATTTATTTAACTGCCCTGCCATTCATTTTACAAAGACTGCTCGACTAACACCATCTGTGATTTTATCTCTTTTTAAAATTCAGAACTTTAACTGTTTGGTGTGGTGTTACTATACAATTTAAAAAAAAATTGTAAAAAACAAATATATATTAGCTTAACTAACACGTTTATATTTACATTATTTATATTTGCTGTTGTCTGCCTGTTATTCTTGTGGATTGTAACAAATGTACTTTAGATGAAAAGAAAATACATGCATGTCAGTCTTGTGACTTTAAATCTTTATACAAGCATGTCAGTCTAAGTCTTTACTGTTATTAACTATTTTTATTTGATTTTTACACACTACAACAGTTTTGTGTACCTTTTAACTATGCTACGAGAATGGCAGTTATTTGCTCTACTTTACTCTTTCCTGTAGTACTGATAAATGTCTTGCTTTAACTGAATGGAAGTTTTAAAACATTTGGGTATGAAAATCAAGAAACATCTAAGTAATGCATCTGTCCATATACCAGATCCTGCTGTATATGCCACCCATTCTTTAAATGCAAGCATGTTATAAAATATGCCTTTTTTATCATTCCACTGTAGTAAACTCTGCAATAAACTAGACTGTGTATATAAATCTCTAGTGGTTCCCTGTCCCTGTTCTACAATTTAAACTGGTTTTGTATTTTTTAACTCTTCCTTAAGCTGCGATATCAAGACAGTATTTTGTAGGTTAGCTTCTCTTAATTCATCTCATTCTTCCTTTTCCTTCAAACCTTGTTTAAGGCCTGTCATTTCTGTCTGTAATTGTTTAAGGGATGTATGATACCTGTTATTAGATTCCTCTGTTGACTGCAGGGCTCCTGTGCACTTTTGACAGAGATCTTGGATGTCATTCCTGAAGTTTTTAAACTCACCCTGTTTGTCTTTTAAGAATTTATTAAATTCTTCTGTCAATGTATCATAAGCCTTGTTCCTGTCCTCATCTGAATGTGTAGTCGTGGTATCATTCCACGCTTGTGCATAATTTTTAAAGGGTGTCACAAGATATACAGGGGATTCTGTCAATAACAGATGTGACTGTTGTTGTAATTCGGAAATTAATGTACTAACAGGACATAACTGCTTTACATCTGGATATAATGAAAACGCTTTACCTTTAGTTAATGCTTCATTATGAAAAGGTCTGTTTTCACAGTCTATTTTTTTAGCAATATCATGCAATACTTGTTTATGGAAGAGCACACAAAATGCAGTTTCTGTTGAATCACACAATAAACATTTGTCATACCCCACATGGTTTTCTTTGAGATACCAGTCAAATATTGTAATACATTCGCATAATGCTTTACTATCAACTTGCCCTAATAAGGTTTTACATTTGCTAACGTGCTGTGTATACCTACATTGCAATTTAAAGCTTGGCTTACACCTGCTGGAATTATGTCTGATAGCATCCATACTAAAAATGTGACACAGAAAAAAAGTCTTACCAGTTAGCAAAAAAACAGGTGAGCGGGCTGTTGTTGCTGATGGCTGGAAAATTTTCAGAGTCACTCAAGAAGCTGGGGAAACACAACATGCAGTGAACTGCTATGTAAATAGATGTCCACCTTTTTCTGAAGAATTAATGGCACTGCGACTTTCCTGTACTGCAGTCTCAATCTTGATTCAGACGTCTGAGAATTTTTACTACTACAAGCTGCATAAACTGGAATACTTCTGTTTAGGATTTACACATATGTACACTCCTCTTGGATATCTGTAAGAAACACTGTACAAATTCAGATATTTTAGTTTTTGTAGTAACCTACATTTTCACATCCATGGATGCCCTTGATATATTTCCACTGTACTCTTTCCGGTTTATTCATGCTCATGTCTTCATCTGTCCCACATTGTGCATCCTACTACCCAGCTTAGGTACTTCATCTCCTTCAGTTGTAGCTTGCCCAACCATTCTGCCCTCACTGCCCATGCTTTTGAACCATACACTATTACTGGTCATGCCACAGTTTTGTACACTTTACTTTTCAGCTTCTTTGACATTTTTGTGTCATATGCTATCCTTGATACTCTTTGCCAGTTGGCTGCAGCCCCTCTGATTGTAGCTTTGACCTCCTCATTCAGAGTTCCCTTCTCCTTAACAAACCCTTCCAGCTTGTTGAAGCTGTTAATTTGTTCCACTGTTTTTCCCAAAAATCTCAATTTTCAACTTCTGGTTTTCCCCATTTGCTAATGTTGTCCATCACCGGTATGAACAGCAGTGGGCTCAGAGATGAATCGTGATTTCACCCACTCCCCTGGGAACCCCTCTGTGAAGTCTGATTACTGTTTATATTTGTGTCATTGAGTCTTTGTACATAAGCCTGCACTAATTCTGCCAGTGTTTATGAGAATTCTGTCCATCACAGGGCTGCCCAAGCCAGCTTTCTTGAGACCTTATCACATGCTTTGTCCAAGCGTAGGAATGCTTAGGTGGACATTCTCCTTATAATCAGCTTCTTCTCTTCAGTCTCACTGCAAACATTCTACATCCTGATCTGAATCTGAACTGCTCATCTCCCATTGAGTATCCATTTATCAATCACCTTCTCTAGAACTTTCATGCAGTATGACAGGAGTTTAGTACCTCTGTACTGCCCATAGTTGTGAATGTTGCCTTTGTTTTTGTACATTGACACTAGTATGCTTATTCTGCAGTAATCTGAGATACACCGTTCTTTCCATACTGTTTTGAGTATCCTCAGGAGCCATGTCTGCCCTAACTCACCCAACATCTTGATCGTATCTGCTGTGACCTCCTCTGAGCTTGCTGTTTTCCCTGAATTAATTTTCCTTAGTGCTATTCTGCCTTCTTCTAGGTTGGGCTCTTCTTCTTTTGTTGTAGGATGCAACTTGGGCAGTACATCTTCTTTAAGTTTTCTTCATTTAGAAACTACTGGAAGTACTCTTTCAATCTACCTTTGATGTCCTGTGGACTGGTGAGCAGATTGTTGTTTGCATCCCTTTTGAAGGGTTTCTAATGACTATCTTCTTTATTTTTCTTCCTTTGCCTTGCAACTTGATAGTTTATTTGTGTATATACTGAGTCACTTTCCCCAAGCTGGTAGAGTGCCTCTGATACCTTGTTCTACACTATTGCAATTGCTGTCTTAGATAACCAGTATTCCTCCTTAACTGGGTCAGTCTTTTCTGTTTCCAACTTTTCAAGCACTCCTCCTTTCTTTTGATAACTTCCTGGATTTCTGCATTCCCCCACCGGCTTTTCTTATGTACCTTATTTCCATTCCTGGCTCACCCCCATAGCTGTTCTGTAGTTCTTACACATGCTGTTTTGAGGTGCTGCCATTCTTCTTCAATTCCCCATATTTTCTCTTCTTCTTGTGGTGCTAGAGCTCTGAGTATTTCCTTGAACTGTTGTGCTTTCTCTCCAGTCAATTTCAAGGTCTTCAGCTTAGTCTGTATTGACCTTAGAACCTTCTCTGACCACTACTTTCAGCCGATTGTAGCAACCAGTATTTTTTGCTGTGGACTGACTGTTTCACTGGAGATGACTTTGTAATCACTGTTTCTACCGCAGTTCCCCTTTCCTTAGTCAGCGGAAGTCTACCTGAGTTGCATGTTGGTCACTCGCGTTCTCCTGCGGATACCATGTGTTGACTATCATCAGGCCATTTGGCAGAGAGAAGTTTAAAAAGACCTCTCCATCCTTATTTGTGTTGCTTCACCCATGTGGACCAAAGCATTCCTCATATCTTGTTCTGTCTGTCCCACTGTGTGCATTCAGGTTACCCATTATCAACATCAGTTCACATTGTCCTGCTTTATATAGTAGTTCCTGCAGCTGCTGCCTGAATTCACTGTTATCATTCCTATCACAACCCTGCTGTGGGGCATAGGCAGAGATTACTCCCCTATCCTTACACTGGAGTCTTATTGCCATGTGTTTGTCACTAATTCTGATGACATTTCTCATGTCTTCAGAATCCTGTCCCTCACTACAATTTCCACACCATTTCTAGTCTGTCCTCCTCCTCCTCCTGAGTAAAAGACTCTGGATCCTAAGCTAAGCAGCTTTGTTGCACTGCCCTTCCATCTTGTCTCTTAGATACATAGGATGTCCAGCCTCCTCTTTATGATATTATCCACTTGTAAGCTATGTTCTGTCAGCAAACCTGCACTGAGTGTAGCAATCCTTACTTCATGTTTGGCAGGTTGATTTGTTTTACATTCAGCTTATGCTTCACAGACCTATCCCAGGTAACCAAAGCTGGACATTTGGATACCATATGGGCAATGGCTTATTGACCCAGGGCTGCTGGACTTTACAGCAGTAAATACCCATGCCAGTTATTTATTTATTTATTTTGTGTCGACATAAGTCAACACAACCAAATCACCTAGAGACAATTTTTAAACTGTCAAGTGGCTAGCCCTGTCACAGCTCCCAATCAGTGAAAAGCATCAGTGATATTTATACCCAGTTTATTTTAATCTAACTTTGCAGTAACACATATGTCTAATAGTGCTAACAGATGCATGTTTCAATTATTTCCAGCAGGCAGAAATCAGTCCTTTCTTCCCCACAAATGCAAGAAAACTGTGAGTGCTTAAAATGTAAATTTAGAGAAATGTGTAACCCTGAAATTAATATTACAATGAAAAGGCACATGTTTTACACTAGAAATCAAAAGCCTGGTGAAACTATAGCAGTGTATATCACCGACTTAAGAAATAAAGCAATGACGTTCAGATTTGGTGATGTGAGCTGATAAGACAGATGTGTGTGGTGTTAATAATGATGCAGTGAGAAAGATTTTGCTTTGAGACAGTGGTTTAACATTGAGCAAAGCCATTGACTTTGTCAAATATATCAGCTTACAGAAAAGTATACGAATATGCTTAAAATGAGAAAAACGTGCATGCAGTGTCTGCCAGTGCGAATATTGAAAGTGTACAACATAAAGCTAAGATAAAAAAGAAATATAAATCGAATGAGTCCTTATCACCCAACCTCATTGCTAACTGTCATAATTGTGAAGGCAGTCATGAACCTAAACAGGAGAAGTGCTTAGCCTTTGGTTAGCAATGTCATAAATGTAAAAAGTGGAATCATTTTAAAAGTCTAAAGTGGCACATATGTTTATTAAAAGAGAGTATCTGAAGAAGCAACTGGAATCATTTTAAAAGTCTAAAGTGGCACATATGTTTATTAAAAGAGAGTATCTGAAGAAGCAACTAGATCAAATAGAGAGCTGTGAGCAAACTTTCTATGTAAATGGTGTCTCTGTGATCAGTGAAACAGTTAGCACAGTAGATTATCAGTTGGCAGCAGAGAGTGAAATATTGTGTACTGTTTGAATTTATGGGAAACCTGTAGAGCTTAAAGTAGACATGAGATCCAAGTGTAATTTTATATCAGCACAAATTTTTGCCAGAGTAAAAGCTGGTGATAAACTTGATTCAGCAAAGTTTGCAAAACTAGTTACTTATGGTGGTGAAGAGACTCAGACTGATGGTGCAATAGTTCTCACATGCCATTCTGCTGGGAACAGCTATGACTTGCAATTTTATGTAATCAAAAGACACATGCAGTCATTGTTCGGCCTCGGAAAGTTTGAGTGTAGGACTAATTTCATTTAATAAAGAGGTCCACCATATAAGTCTGAACAATAATGATAGTTTTTCACATAATATTTTTAGTGAATATGTTGATATTTTCACAGATGAGCTTGGCAAACTACTAGTTGCATATTCCATGAAGTTAAGCCATGAAGTAAGCCGAGTTGTCAGAACAGCAAGGAAGATTCCAGTAGCAATGCAGAGCAAAGTCAAAGCAGAACTTGACAAAATGGTAAATTTAAGTGTCCTTACTCTAGTAAAAGAACTGATTGAATGGGTATACTCCTTGTTCGTAGCTCATAAGAAAAGCTCAAATGATATTCGAATATGTATTGATCACCATTGATCGAGGGAGTTGAACAAAGTGCTTAAATGTCATCATCCAATGTGCACAGTACAAGTAGTAGCCGCCTTCATGCCAAATGCCACTGTTTTTCAGTCTTAGATGCAAAAAGTTAATTTTGGCAAATTTTGCTGGATCACAGATCTTCATTGTTAACTATTTTCAGTACACAATTTGGTAGACATAGATTTTTAAGAATGCCATTTGGGATAAATTCTGCCAGTGAAGTATTTCAACATGCAATGGAACAAATTTTTCGGGTTATCCATGTGCTATCATAGTAAACAACATTATTGTATAGGGCAATGGTGAAGATGAACATGACAGAAACCTCAAGAAAGTTCTATACCGTTCTCATGAAGTAAATCTTAAACTGAATCCTCATAAATGTAAATTCAGACTGAAAAGTTAATTATGTGGGTCGTTTGCTTACCAGTTCTAACTTATAACCAGATCCGTCCAAACAAGCAGCAATTCTTCAGATTCCATTTCTAGAAAATGTCACATTTTTATAATGTTTTCTTGGTGTGGTCAACTATTTAGGAAAGTTCATCCTAGACCTAAGTGAGCTTTCTGCACCTTTACATGACTTGACACGCAAACATATAAACTGGTCCTGGTTGGAACACCACCAAGGAGCATTTAACGTTCTGAAATAGAAAATTGCCATTTCACCCACATTGAAACCTGTAAGTCTTTCATGTGATGCTTCAAAGTATGGTCTTGGTGCAGCATGTCTTCAAGAAGGCATACCAATAGCCTATGCATCCAGAAATTTAACTCAAACAGAAATGCAGTATGTGCCAATTGAAAAAGAGCTTTTGGCAGTAGTGTTTGCATGTTCGAAGTTCAGTGATTATATTTATGGCAAACCTGTTCAAAGATAGAATGATCACCAACCTCTAGTGTCAGTTCTGAAAAAGCCAATACATACAGTCCCAGCATGCTTACAATGCATGATGTTAAAATTGTAAAAGTACAATTTCAATATTGTCTATACAAAAAGGCACATTTCTGTACCTTGCTGATGCTTTGTGGCGAGCACCCAGACAAACAACAGAACAGCATGACAATGAGAAAGCAGACTTTGAAGTCATGGAAGTCAAAAATTTTTCCTCATCATGTCGTGATGAATTCAAAAATCATACAGCTTCAGAACCAATTCTCCAGAAGCTGAAACATCTTATCAGTCAAGTATGGCCAGCACGACAAACTAGTTTACCACTTCCGATACAGAAGTATTTTCCTTACAGAGCTGAGCTCTTGATGGAAGATGGAATCATCATGAAAGGTTCTAAACTGCTAATTCCTACCACATTACAACAGGAATATATCAAAATTTTGCATTGTGGTCACCCGGGTACTGAGTCAACCAAAAGAGGCATAGTATTTTGGCATTCTAGGTCAAAAGATATAGAGAAGGAAACTCAAGCATGATCTATTTGTAGCAGTACTAAATCGTACAAACAAAACAAACCACTTCAGCGAGACCAGATTCCTGAACTACCGTAGTCGACAGTTGCTACTGATATTTTCAAATGGAATGGTCAACATTAGTTTGTGTTAATAGACTCTTATTCGAATTGGTTTGAAATTGACCTTCTTCCTAATGTTATGTCCAGCACTGTCATTACGAAATTGAAGAGACATTTTTCTGTTTATGGTAGTCCTCACAAAGTCATATCTGACAATGTTGCACAGTTTACAAGTCAGCAGTTCAAGAATTTTGCTGAGTCTTGAGACTTTGTAGATGTTTCTAGTAGTCATGAGTATCCACAGTCCAACAGATTAGCTGAGCGTGCAGTTTAAAGTGCGAAATGTTTGTTGGAGAAATCCAAGAGAGATGGTACCAATGTTTTTCTTAACCTACTTAATTTCAGAAATATTTGGCGAGATAATTTGCTTGGTTCACTTGCGCACAGATTGATGTTCAGACAGACTAAAACAACTCTTTTGATCAGTAAACAACTATTGATACCAAATGCAAAGAACAACAGACTAATCAAGACTCATCTTTTGAAACAACGCTGGTCACAAACGTTGTACTATGATAAAGCCAGCAAATCTCTCAGACCATTAAGACAGTGAGAGATTGTGAGACTGCAGACATCTAAACAAACTTCTAAAGGATATGACCAGGTGGGAATTTTCAAAAATATTTGTAAAGAACCAAGATCTTACATCGTACAATCTGATGGACTAGATTTCAGAAGGAATCGAAGATGCATATTACCAATCTTCGAACCAGTGACGCAGCAGATTGCCTGTGCCAGAGACTCTAATTCTCAGAGTGACTCTACACTTGTTCGAATTCCAGAGCACAGTGTACTTTCTTCAAATAATCCTGATGTAATCCTTGAAGTTCCCCAGTCAAAGTTTTTATGTGACCAGATCGGTTAGAATTTCCAGACCCATTCTAAGATGCACAGCGACTTGGACTTGATTTAATTTGTTGTTAAATGTTGATGTGATATTTAGCTTGTAAAATATCTTGTTTTCCTATTGCGCATATCGAACAAATCAAAGAGAGAGGCTGTAGATCATCGTGGTACGTTACTGAGCACGTGCAACATCAGTGCCATTTTTGTATAGTCAGGCAGAGTAAATGCAGGCATGAATGGAGATGCACATGTGAGTATGCTTTACGTAATGAGTCAGTCAGTTAGCTTACGTATATGTTCCAGTTGCAGCTCTTGATGTATTTATGTACAATAAACAACTTGAACCCATCATAGTGCCTCAGTGTCTCACTTGAATGAAAGAGATATGCGACACAAAGGACTTGAGCCATCCATATCCTAGCATCAGGATGTGTCTGTTGCATGCTAGGGATTCAAGAATATATATGAATTTTTAACTTGCAATCCCTAAGCATATTCCCCCCTAATGTGAGGTACAGCCATCTTGCCATCTCTGGGTACATAGGTACATGTAAACACACGTGCACATGCGTGCGTATACACACACACGCACGCACCTTTCAAGGTTCAGTACCAAGAACACTTGGTCTGACATATAGTTTAACACAACAAAGTAGGTAACAAGGGAGGATTAGAAATGCACAAATCAGGAGTTCTTCTCCCCTCCCTACAAATATTATTTACTTTTTTAGCAGCAAGTTTTAGTTCATTGTTTTGGAGTAGCAGGTGCTTCTTCAACTGCAGAAACCAGTCATAAAACTGGCAAAAGTTTTCCCAAAAAGTCTTCACTTTAAGATAGGACCAGGTCATATAACAGTCAGCCTTCAACATGCCATGAAAGTATTTTTAAAAAATCTCTCTCGTGTCATTTGTTCAGTTATAATTATTGCTTTTCATTGTTTTTGAGCCTGCCCCCCCCCCCCAAGGAAAATAAGGTACAGCTCAATGGTATTCTTGAAAAAATGGCTAATTTCATTTCTATTATTCTGCCTTAGAGCTGTAGTTCCTGACATCTCCCCATTACACATTCCTTACTTCGGTGTAAAAAAATGTTGACTGTTCATGTGTGACCAACAGCTGGCAATGGCTGGGTGCCTGCCAGGTTGTCAGAAGTTCAGTTATTGCTGACTGTCTTTGCTTCAGGAAGTACTATTGGCCAAACAAACCCTAGATGTCATTCTGCAAGACATTTACTGTGAATGAGAATGTAGCAAGAAAATGTTATTTTGTACTCAACCCCATATTGTTTTTTGTCCAACCCATCTTTCATTTTAAAAATATTACTCTGTTAATTATGCTCTATGCACACTTAAACTATGCCAGATTTTACATTTTGCCACCTACGGATATATGTATGCATTGTATATAAAAGGTTGAGTTCAGATATGAGTCGTTTCCTAAGCAAGGAGTCTACAAGCCTTGAGTAAGTAGATAGTTTGCCTGCCCTGTTCTAGCTTTAATCAATCTCAGTATACAAGTTAAAGTAAGATTTAATTTGAAGTGAATCTAAACACTATTATTTTACCACTGGTCATCAAAAAATGATATAGACTCTTCTTTGCAATATATTACCGAATCAATTAACTTATTTAAAAAAATGCCTCAGACTTAAAATTTAATCAGAGTAAAACTGAAACATTATTAATCAATAAAAAAAATCAACAAAAACCTACAAAATCATAAGAATTTTAATTGGGAGAATAAGAGAGTACAATATCTAGGAATTAGTATTAAGTCCACTTGGAGAGAAACTATAATTCTAAACTACATAAACTTCTCAATAAATAATTGGAATAAAATGTTTTTCACTATAGAGGACAGACTCACATTAATAAAAATGAACATCCTACCAAAAATTTTATTTTACTCGCAATCCTTACTTTTATAAATTCCACCAGAAAAAATCTTTAAACAACTTAACACCTTGCTAATTAAGTTCCTTTGTTTTCCTCAAAAGCCAAGAATAGCTTAAAACTGGCACATAAGAGGTTTTGAAGATGGTGGAATTGGCTTCCCTAGCATTGAAATGCACTCAAAAGCTACTGTTATTAACATAGTGCTACACTGGTTATAACTGCTACTTATACCTCTAGTTGGAAACAATTACATGAAACTTATATAATATAATATATAATATTTAGTAGTAATTACGAAACACACACATCTTCCACTTTCTCTTATTCCCTTCTGTTAGCAAATAGTATCCATAACTGATCAATACTGTGTGTTTGTTTATTTAAAGTATACCACAGTAGCCTACTGATACAAGGTTATCCTGGTTTTCCAACTGAGAAATTAAGACAAGACTTACAGTTTCAGAGCAGTCCTTGGTCAATTGTGATTGTTCTTAACATATACTTGTCTTGCTTTGTGATTATTTCCAGCCCCTCATACAAGAACCTAACAGGGTCTCTACCCGCTTCGCTCCCCACCCTGCCCCCTATTCCCTCCCGCCCCCAGTGGTCCCACCTTTATTACACTCAGACCCCTCCCATCTTTCCAATAGCCAACCACAGCGCTAACCCAACACTACCTCCTCCATATTCCCTCTACTATCACACCTCCTCAACTGACATGTACAAGCATACCTTTCCTTTGCTCACTACATGCACTCTCCTTGCATATCTTACATCCTACCAAAGCTCCATCATTCCCCCACTCAACCACTACCACTGTACTACTACTCACACCACCACACATGTCTCACCCATACTTAGCTCCCCTCCCACCAGCTCAAGAACCATCCCTATGCACCCCCACATATTCTACCAACTATATTACTTAAACATAAAGCATCCCTACAACTTAACATAGTAACCCTCCCACCATACCTATTACCCACAGAGAACAATCATACAATTTCCCTTATAAACAAACACATTCAAAAACTGAGAAAACTACTAATCTCATGCATATCAAAACTAGCCCTAAGTGGAGACATCCACCCCAACCCTGGCCCTACCATCTCCAACCCCAGTCCTCATAATCAGACTAGAAACCACAACTTCTCCCATATTACAGCCAATAGAAAGCCAAGTGACTTCCTTCTACTAAGCCTAAATATTAGAAGTATATCCAACAAAGTCCATGAACTCCATGCCACCATAGACTTATACTCCCCAGATATAGTAATCCTGACAGAAACCTGGCTAAAATCTCACATTACCAGTGAGCAAATACTCCCTACAGGTTACGGCATACTAAGAGTAGACCGGCTAAACAAAAAAGGAGGTGGTGTAGCTATAATATTTAAACAACATCTAAACATCCAGATCTTAAAATCATCAGCTCCACAAATAGGCAATGAAGAAATAATATATACCAACCTCAAAATTAACCGAAACAAAACCATCAACATAATTGGAAGCTACTTCCCACCTGGCCAAAACATCCCTCCACTAGAAAACCCCCTCAGCTGGTCTACCCACCATCTCCCCCAAGAAACTATCATCTTAGGTGATTTCAATATTGACTGGCAATCCTGTTCTAGCAACAATCCAACCCATCATGTACACCTTCATGGCTTCACCCAACTAGTCCAGTCACCAACAAGGATAAATAAAAACTCCAGCAAGCACTCTACCCTGGATTGGATACTAGTCAGTAAGAACCCCCAGTCATATATAACAGGCTGCTTATCAGATAGCCTCAGTGATCACTCCCCAACATTCCTACTCAAAAATACCTGTACCAAGCTAAACCTGTCATCTATTGTCAAATACGTAAAAAATAAACTTTAACCCACTCACATTCATCTCATCCCTCAAAGAATGTAACTGGCATGCTCTAAAGTACCTCAGTCTAGATGACGCAGTTGAATCTTTTAATACTACCTTCCTGAACATCCTTAATTACCATGCCCCCATAAGATTTTCCAGAACCAAAGCACAATCCTCCCCATGGCTACAGAAAACCACTAAGTCAGAAATGAAAAACAGGGATAAAGCCTGGGAGCACTGGCGCAAAACCAAAACCCCGCAGCTAGACAGAAATTCCTAGAACTAGACAATAGAGTCAAAAAGCTAATAAAACAGGACAAATTCCAATACTACCAGTCTGCCCTAGACTCCTCACAACACAGCCCCAAACAATTCTGGTCCTCCATAAACTCCATCCTCCACCCAGGTAAAGTCAGTACCCTCCTCCTAACATCCCTCACTCCTCAGAAAATCTTGCTACCTCATTCAACACACACTTCACCCAAACCATACTATCACTAGCTAAACAACACAACCCTCCCTCCAACCCACACCTTCAACTAGTAATCTCCCACTGTTTTCTTTTTCTCCTGTACCTACCTCCAACATAAAAAACTGTTAACTAAACTTAAACCCACCAAATTAGCAGCAGACAACCTCCCAAGTGAATACCTACAAATCGCAGCTGATGCTCTGGCCTACCCAGTATCCATCTTGATTAACCGATCTCTGTCAGAAAGTTACGTTCCCACATTGTGGAAAGTCTCACATATAATTCCCCTCCACAAAGGTGGACCCTCTGCAGAACTAACCAATTACCGCCGCATAGCTATTCTCTCTCCACTCTCCAAAATACTAGAGAGATGCATACACTCTCAGGTCTCACACTACCTCCTTACTAACAACCTCCTTTCCAGTACTCAGCATGGTTTCCGACCAAACCATAGCACCACCACTGCCTTACTCTCCTTTACAAACACTATCCTTCAGCATAAAAACAATGGCTATCTCTCCTCTGCTACTTTCCTAGACTTATCTACAGCATTTGACATGGTCCCACACAAACAACTTATCTCTGTCTTCAGTAACCTATCCTTCTCACAATCAGTCACCAACTGGTTTCAGAGTTACCTGTCTGACCGCCAACAATCCGTTGTATGGCAGAATGACATATCTCCCCAACTACCTGTCTCCATAGGGGTTCCCCAAGGATCCATCCTTGGACCCCTACTTTTCTCTGTTTACACCAATAATCTAGCCTCTGCCACCAAACATGGCACACTCATCCAATACGCAGATGACTCTACCATCATCTGCTCAGCCCAGTCCCTACCCAAACTGCAAAAAGTCACACAGGAAGCCTTTTCCTCTGTTGAAACATGGTTATCCGATGCCCAATTAATACTCAACCCAAACAAAACTAAACTACTCATCTTCCAACCCACCAAACATACTCAAAACAACTCTCACTTTAACATCACAGCAAAAGACAACACCACTATATACCCAACTGAACACACCAAATTGCTAGGAGTGGAAATAGACAATAAACTAAAATTTGACATTCACATATCCATGACCATAAAAAAAGTCCACAAAAAACTAAGAGCATTATACAGAAATAAACAATTTCTCACCAAAGCAGCAAAGATTTCAATAGCAAATTCCCACCTTATCTCCACCCTACTTTATGCCTCTCCAGTATATACCAACCTAAGGCAATGTGATCTAAACAAGCTAGAGACCTGCTACAACAAAATCGCAAAATTCGCCACAGGGGCATCCTACCGTAGTCACCACTATCTCACACTTGCTGAACTGGGCTGGCTTGAACTCCCTCACCTCCTACAGTGGTATCAACTCTCACTCACCCACAAACTAGTAAACCATCCACTAAATGTCCCATCCCTCCAGAATCTACTCCAACCCTATCGCACCACCAGACCACTAAGATCCAGCAACAAAAATCACTTGCAGATCACTAAAGCCAATAACTCTGCTGGTGAAGCACTATTCTCTTGCGCCATAGCCAAATTATGGAACTCACTCCCACCCACAATTACCTCCGTACCATCATGCACCAACTTCAAAACTTTATTAAAAGCACACCTAAAAACATGCTGGCTATGCCCTTGCAACTCCCACTCTAATATCATCCACCCCATCCAACTACTACCTTTCTTTCACCTCCACTAACTACCTTGATGATAGCAAGCTCAGATGCTCATAAGCCTAGTACTTATTATACAGCAGGAACTTCTCATTGTTATATTTGTTAATGCCTGTTATGTACTTCACAGATAAAGATTCTAGTTGTCTACTGATGTACTATGTTCTTCATCTGTAAATATGTTGTAAGTAATTTCTATGTTAAATTGTTAATCACTATGTAATCCAATGTAACTACTGTCTGTTTATTTTACTGTGGAGCTTTTCTCCCCGGGCCTCCGCTGAAAATGGACCCACGTCCAGTCGGACACTCCCGGTCAACAAATTTAAATAAATAAAATAAATAAATAAATAAATAAACCCCTTGTTAGGAATAAGCAAAATGTATTGGATACTGCGAGATCATTGTCTATATAACAAGAAGTTCAATTATTTTACATATGGTATTAATCAAATCTTTAATTCCTTTAAAAGTATAACATAAAGTAACTATATTAAACAGCTACTTTTCTTATCTTCCATATTGCAAATGCCCCAGACTGCTTAAAGTCCTTTAACCTAAATAAAATGTTAAATCTTAAAGATAATAATTTAAAATTCTGGTATCAATTTATAGATAATTACATACATATGGTATTAATCAAATCTTTAATTCCTTTAAACGTATAACATAAAGTAACTATATTAAACAGCTACTTTTTCTTATATTCCCTATTGCAAATGCCCCAGACTACTTAGAGTCCTTTAACCTAAATAAAATGTTAAATCTTAAAGATAATAATTTAAAATTCTGGTATCAGTTTATAGATCATTACAAAGTACACCCATCAAACATACTCCTAGCTAGATACAATGTTACACAAGATAATTGGTTAACATTGCAAACTCTACGACAGTTTGTCGAGAATAAGTTAAAAACATCATTAAACACAAAGACCAGTACTTTGCCAAAATAATGTGTGACATCTCCATGGACACGAGTCATAATTTATGTATTTCCTTTATATACAAAGTCGTACGAGATGATTCCTTACCATTTGATTTAACCTTTTGGGACTACTCTACAAGAATGAATAAAGAATCTTTTTTCAGCTGATAATAAAAGAGTGTTATTAAAATCAGTAAGTAACACCACATCTTCTCTGTATTGGAAATTATATACCTGGAAGTTTTTAAACAGAAGTTTTTTCACTCCTCATAAAATAGCTGTTATCTCAAAGAATAAAGAATCAAAATGCTGGAGAAGTGGTGAATTCTTTGAAGCTAACTGGAGTAGTATGTTTATCAAGTGTAGAGTAATATTACAATTTTGGGAGGATTTCAAATATTTTGTTAAGGCTGTGTGGTATGATAGTTGTTATATTACTAATTCCTTACTGTCATTTAATATTTCTATACGAAGTGGAATACCAAAACATCAAATTCCACTCCTTTGATCACTTCTAGCCATTGCAAGAAAAGTAATTAAAATGCATTGGAAGTGCAAGCAAAATTTACTGTTTATGGACTTTATAATTTTAGCTAAAGGTGTTTGTAAAAGTGAATTAGACACCTTTTGTACCAAAGCATCTAACTTAACTCATAAAAAAAATAGCCTGGCCGAAACTACAGTTGTTATTAGACAAATATTAATAGTATAAACATTTTACTCTGAACTTTGTCATGGATGATTGTACATAGGTGTACATAGTTGAATTTTTCTTTGTTTTTTTTTTTGTTCTTCTTTTTTGTTGTTTCAGATATGTATAATTGTTCTGATTGTGAATTCTGGATGTGAAATCAAAAAGTTGTTTTAAAAAAAATGTAAAACTTCACTGATGCATTGTTTTGAATTTAGAGTGCCTTCATAACAGAAATCACACCACAAAAAAGTAATATTCAAAATATTTTCAACATGTGTGGGCCTTCACTGAAATAGTTTGTTGCTTCCCCAAGTAGGACCACTAAATAAACACTATGACACCTTTAACTTCCATCATGTCAGGCAAAAGTGATCTCAAGTTTACTGTCTCACTAGTGCTGCATGCCTTCCTGGATCCCTGGAAATGCTGCACTACTGTTTTCAGTGCTGGAATAGCAATTGAAGTAAATGTGCAGAGAAGACTCCATAACCTTCTGGTCTTTCTAGCATAAGAGATAAGTGGGCTACCACTGAGTAACTCTTCTTCTCATGTTTAATCCTTTAGTTCTGTTTTCATTGTTTAAGCATTTTGTTTATTTGCAGCAGTGTTAAATAGATACTCAGCTTCAAAAACAGAATTATAATTAATCTTTGAATAGATTTAAAAGAAACTGAAGTTAACAGAATTGATTTCCAAGGAAAGACCTTTTCTTGAAAAATGCAGTAATTATGATCCTGATATACAGTCTTGTGTACCTGTATATAAACAACCAATAAAATATGTTTCCTATTGCTTTGTGAATTTATCTATGCATTCTAATGAAAAACAGAGATACAGGATACCTTATCTAAATATAATGCTAGTACCAAACAATTTAATACAGCCGCACTTGTACAATCTACATTTAGCCACCTAAAGCAACTTGTTAGCTGGTGTCAGCATGGATTAGCTAGCAGTAAGCCTACCACTGATCATGTAAATTCTGCTTGCACACTATTACTGAACAGATACAGTGGCACTAGGAAAGACAGGCCTATGTATTTTTTTTATATTCTCAGTTTATTTTTACACATTGCCTATCCATTTTATTTCATCATTATTTCTTTCAACTGTATGGAAATACCAAATAATTAAGCATGTAATCATTATTTTACAGTTAAATAAAAAGCAAATAGATGCAGTGAAAAAAGTGAGATTTACTTTAACTGGAAGTTGAGAGGGTATACAAGACCAGTGAGGCAGAGGCAGTTTTGAAAAAATGTAAACAGAATTGCTGCAGACTCCACAGTATAATGTAAACAGACACCTTGGTAATATATAGAGTTAGTGTTAAAATCAATCTATACTTTTTGATAATCCTGACTGAAAGTAGACACAACATTTAGCTAGCTTTAAGGTATGGAGTGATTAAGCCATGACCATCACCCACATGGTCTGTGTTCAAGGTACTATCTTAGGTGTTGGAGGAGACGGTATGGGGGATGGGAAAGATAATGATGTAAACATTGCTTGCCTCTGTCAGGAGCACTGTACTCGTGTATGTCCAGGGTACACTTTCTATGTGGTGGTACCAAGAAGAGACTGGAGGTCTCACATAGTCCCTTGCTTCAGGTAGGCAGTAGCTTTGTAGGGGTTCATAAGTTTGTATACAGTACTTAGGCCAAAGGCCATCTTAGAGCACTGACTCCATTAGTTCAGCATCATGAACTAAGTTTTCCATGCAATTGTCAAGCTTAGGTTTACGTATACTCAACATGGAAGATGCTGTAATACATGCAGTAAGTCTGTTCCTTAAAGATGGAATTCTAGATGTAAAAGATTGTCTCAGTTAGAATCAAAAGTGCTTTGTAATTTTAAGTTATTTCTTAATAATGAACTGGGTTATGTCACTGACAAATTCAGATGACACTTTCTTGCTAAGGGTCATTGTGCACTGTACCCTGAGTGTGCTGCTTGACATGTACACTGGAAATGACTAAGGCTTAAAGCAAAACTCCAACACCCTGAGCAGTATTATGAGATCACTCCCGTTGTTGAACCCCTTCCCCTGGAAATGAAAAATGAGCCATGCAGCTGTTATCTCCAAGGGGAACAAATGGACCAGGTGAGGGAGGCAATTTATGGTCACCAGGGGATGAAACAGAGATGCTGTACAGGAAAGAAAATTGATCAGCTTATATCTTTCTTTCACAAAGATGGTGGAGGAGTCCGTCTTCTGAAGTTAAAATGGTAGATGCAGGCAGTGTTCTTCAGGAAGTTTTGAAGCCAAAAGTGGCAAATTCAAGAAAGCATGGGTCAGAGTTTATGAATTTTTTTTCCCGGGGAATAGAAAAACTTAACTGATGGTTAAACAACATATTCACACTAGATTGATATGGAAATAGACAATCCCCATCTGCTACAGATGTTAGCTCTTGCTATGGCTACCAGACATCCTTGCCACATTATCCCCAAGAACCAGTGAACCTTGCGCTCTATAGATACCTCATTGCAATGAGAACTCCCACCTCAAAGGAATTCAGTGATCATAACAGTGTTGAGCAACAGCCAGTTAACATTCTAAACCACACAATGTTGTTCTGTTCAGCTCTCTTTATGCAGTAACCTCTGGAAAGCATACGCACTTTCTCACATGCGCACTTCCGTTATCATGCAGTGATGTTCAACAGAGGCAGCCCATTTCATGTCCTAATTCCCACTCGTCAATGACAGAAAAGTCATTTGTTGTCAGTTTGTCTACATTTGATTGAAACTAAAGCATTCATGTTATACATTTCTGAAAATTAGATTCTGTAAAACATAACTTCCAAATAAAACATACAAAAAATGTTTTTGCAGGGGGGCTTGCACCCCTTCATGTGGCAGACTTGGCTATATCAACTGCACTTTTTCATTACAGTGGAGGAAAAACGGAAAATACTGTAAGTGCGCTTACACAACCCAGTACACTGTGACAAAGCACAGAGTGCCATTCAAAATTTGAAGTGCAGCTGCTTGGCCACCTATGCCGCAACAAGATACAAGTCTGCCCATTCTTTTACTCATGAATCAACCCTTATAACAGCTGCCTGTTTTACAGTCTACTTGCTAGTGGTGCAGACAAATGGCCTGTTTCTGTTTTTACTCAATAAGAAAATAGTAAATCTAGGACCATGTAACTCTTTGGATCATTATTCAGGAGTGCACTAAACATCTCACGGCTCGCAGAATTCAGTAAAATGTGAATTGCAACTTCTCTAGGGTTAAATAAAAGTGACATGGTGCTAGTCTTTTGGGAAGCTGTACTTCAGGTTGCATGTAAAACCGAGACCCCATCTGACTGACCTTATGAGTATTCAGGAGAATGTAGGCAGATGATGACAAAAAAACAAGAGTTCTGCCACTATCCTGGCAAAGTTATCTGCCTTGTAAGTACAAATGCCATCTTGTGTTACTGTGCAGAATAGCCAGTGGTTTAAGGAGATCTGAACAGTTAACAAAATTAAATGTGTGTGTGTGTGTGTGTGTGTGTGTGTGTGTGTGTGTGTGTATATGTATGTATATATAGACACGGATTCACTTTAGAAGCTTGAAATACTAAAATATCGAAATTCAGTATTTCAAGCCCATAAAGTGGAATCCTGAGAACAGCGAAAGCACAGAAGTGTGAAATTCAAAACCTCGAATAGCGGCGGTTTTGAATTTCGCGCTTCTGATGTTTCGCTGTGGTTATGGATTCAGGTAAGTGTGTGTGTATTAAGGGTTTTGGGTAGGAGCTGTGGTGTGTGTCAGTGTGTTTTGTTGCTGTGACGTGTGTGTGTGAGGAGAATGTAGCTTGTGTGGTGGTGTTTTGTGTGTGTTTGTATGTAGTGTGACCTCAGAGTGAGAATATTTAAGTAGGGGGGTGTTGGGGGCACAGCCCCTACATTGGGGGTGCAGGGGGGCTTGCCCCCTTGCTTTTATATAGTAGAGAGCTTGTGTTTGTGTGTGGGGAGGATGGTGTGTGTGTGTGTGTGTGTGTGTGTGTGTGTGTGTGTGTGTGTGTGTGTGTGTGTGTGTGTGTGCGTGTGTGTGTGCGTGTGTGTGTGTGTGTGTGTGTGTGTGTGTGTGTGTGTGTGTGTGTGTGTGTGTGTGTGTGTGTATGTGTGTGCGTGCAGTAGAAGTGTGAAATTCAAAATCTCCGGTATTCGAGATTTTGAATTTCGCGGTTCTGAGTTTTCGTGGTTTCAAAAATTCAACTGTATAGCTTCAAAATACTGAATTTTGATATTTCAGTATTTCAAGGATATAAAGTGAATCCATAGACACACACACCTCCCTACATAGCTGCATATACATATGAGCTTAAAGTTGGCAAATCCTGACAAGTGGCACATAGACTTCCCCTTTCATTATGTTACTGAAGTAGTACCTCATTAGAGAAAAGTAACATTATTATCTGGAAAGCTTATAAGTGACCCCTTTCAGTTGGGCTGCGTGAAAACCCTCCTCCAGCAGCAGTACCACCATAAAACATGGAAACCAGAATTTTATTTATGTATGTATGTATTTATTTATTTATTTTAACAAATCCATCAGCATGTGTGGTGTCAAGTGCCTAAGTGGATGCAGATGGAGAACTCAAGTGTGTGACAGTAATGACCAAAATTGAATTAATAGCTGCAGTAAATAGAGCAGCTACAGGAAGTGTTGATCTCTTTCAACAGAAGCATCCCCTAATGGGACGTTTTTTCGAATAACTGTGAAAGATTCCTTTAGTATTTTGCAAAAGCATTATTTCGGTAACAAGCTAACAATTTCCATTTCAATAAGATAAAAGTGATACAATGATCTGACATTCCAAAAAAACACCCAATTAATGTCGTTTCCAAATCCAGTGCTTTTACAGTACCTCAGCACATCACTAAAAGAAGTAAATTGCAGAGAATGCATGCACTATGCTAATGGTTGGCTGCCCTTGGGGCAGGTGGGTTGAGCGGAACACCTGAAGGAAAACAACCCAGGGTTTACCAAACCCACCGTGAGATCAACAAAACTTCACTTGGAGAGTAGCCAGGCTCCACCTACAGCCCATGTGCATCAATTCCTGGTTTCCCATGTTCATAAGTAGGTACTAAACTTGATATTCAGGGGACCATTGAGGAGCATAGCTCAGATTCCTAGTTCCCCCTCAACACTCTCTGGTTAAGTGACTTCTTGAAGGATACACAGTAGGCAAATAAGAGCTGTGGGAATCAAGAACTGTACAACAGGAACTACAGTTCACAGCCTTAACCCTCTTGTGCCAACTGTTAGACTTTTGTGAATAATAATCTTTCTAAAGAAACTAGTCATTTGTTAGCAGTTATCCTTGCATCACCCTAGAGTGTTATGCAGTACTTTCCCTGGCACTGTAGTTGACAACTTATCCCAGCTTATTTCCTCAAATTCTCAGTCTGTACACAGACACTGTTGACTGCTCCTCCGTGTGGGTGATATGATCTACCAGCTTATATCATCTCTTCCCTACTAGTCAGTGCCCCACATTCCAAAGCGAATCTTGAATGGTGGTAGGGTACGTTAATCATACTACAGTCTGCCAGTCACATTCCCTGTCCCTTCATGTTCCTCAGACTTTGCCATGTTCTGGCTTAGCTTTTCTCTTACACCCCCTTAATTGTGATATGTGTATGGTCTTGTGATATGTGTATTGTCTTTTAGAATTCAAACAGTAAGCTGGCTGAGCTGTGGTCAAACAGGGTTTTCATGTCCTAGCATAATGCCAGTGAATGTAAAAAAGATTTAGATGAAAATTAGTTGCTTTGATGCTGGACCATGGGTGTCGATAAACTGTCTGTACAGCAGGAGTGTAGATAAATACTTATGACATGCCATCAGTGTACATAAACTAGACAAAGAAAAAAAAAATAGCTGTACACTGTCAAAGATGCATATAGTCATAACTTTTATCTGGGTATAATAGAGCGCATTCACACACATACACACACACCCCTTACATATTAGAGCGTGTGTGTGTGTCTGTGTGTGTATGTGAATATATATATATATATATATAATTTGTGTGTTTTTAATTGGTCATAAAAGTTTACAAATTTAACTTACTATCAGTTATTTAACTATTTCTGTTTTAAACTGAAGAACATTTAGTTTTGTCAGTGTCAATAGGATTTGTAAAAGCCCACTACAGTGACTGGTATGCAAAGTTCATGCTACGGAAAATACAAAGCAATGTCAGGATTTTTTTTCCTGTTTGTTTTTTGAGGATGCAAAGCATATCACAGGAGGTAAAAAATAAATAGTTAATCAGTACAGCAACCACTGTGTAACTGTCTGGAACTAGAATTTGCAGCAGGGTCACACTGGTGCAATGAGTTCTCTTACTGTGTTCCTGGCTGGGGTGCATATTCTGTGTGAAGTCTGCATGCCCACCCTGTGTTCACAATGCATGAGGATTTTCTGTAGGTACTCCAGTTTGCTCCCACATCTCAAAGACATGCTGTATGTGGAGTAACAGTTTTTAATTATTCATAGCTGTGTGTATTAAGCTTGTGTGACTTGGAATAAAGGCTTGTCACACTTTTATTTCTTACTTGCCTAATAAACTCTGTGGGATGATGGCAGCAATTCATGGATTCACTGTAGGGGTTGTATGCTATTCCACTGCAGTGGATAGGAACCTGTCTTTGCACCCTGCCACAAACAGTTCTGAACACTAAGACAGTAGTTAGAATTTCGGGCACTGCACAAATCTGTTGTACAATGCAAAAGCAAATGCTGGCAACGATACAGTGCCAACTAAAGTTATTATGTTAAGAACATTATTTATCATTGGAATATTAACTAACGATAATGGTACATAACATTATGTATAATTGGAATATAAACTAACAATAATGGTGTATAACATTATGTATAATTGGAATATAAACCAATAATAATGGTGCACAACATTATGTATCATTGGAATATAAACTAACAGTAATGGTTCGTAACGTTATGTATCATTGGAATATAAACTAACAATAATGGTACATAACATTATGTATCATTAGAATATAAACTAACAATAATAGTGCATAACATTATGTATTATTGGAATATAAACTATTAATAGTACATAACATTATGTATCATTGAAATAGAAACTAACAGTAGTGGTGCATAACATTATGTATCATTGGAATATAAACTAACAATAATGGTGCATAACATTATGTACAGTGGAATATAAACTATTAATGGTGCATAACATTATGTATGATTGGAATATAAACTATTAATGGCGCATAACATTATGTATCATTGGAATATAAACTATTAATGGTGTATACCACAGAGGCACAGTTTGTACTTTTTCTGCTTTACATTGCTTGGTTCATGGTTGGTATGCCTCCTTTGTAGAATCTGCACATAATTCTTGTTTCTGCTTGTTTTTTCCTCATGTGCTTCCATTTTCTCCCACATCTCAACAATGTGCTATTAGTGTACTTGCAGTCCTCAGAATTGTCCATAGGTGTGAGTACTGTGTGAGAATGTGTGCATGTATGTTTTCTGCAGTGTGTTGGTGCCCTGTTCAGAATAGGATTTTATCCCTTGTCCTCATGGAGTGCCATAAAAGGGATCCATCCCCCCAGTCCTGCACAGGGTTAAGCAGGTAATCAAAGAATGAATGAACTCAGGCTAAGTGACAGAGAAGTGCTTAAAACTACAGAACCCTTTTAGCATGATGACAATATGAGCTTCAGCAAACTGTTGTAGGATTTTTTCTAGCCGAACCATAAAATCTGCAGAGCCCTGATGTACTGGTAGACACTTGAAGAGAAGTACATTTAAGAAAAGATGTGTGGCAGTACTAGTATATGTCCTTCCATTTCACTGTAGCAGTATTCATAACATGAGGGATCCCCTGCCAAGGGCAGCCTGACACCCAGCCAATATACCAAAGTCTGTAGGTTACCTTAAGATACACTGTATGTCACATATATGCTCCTCGCATAATGTAGAGCATAAAGGTGATGTCCAGGCATGCCATCCTCAGAACTTCTTTGCCACCAGTCCGAACGCCATCTCTGATCATCTCTCTGATCGCCCAAGTCATTGTTGGTGTACCTAGCCATTCAGATAAGTGCCCCTTTGAGTTTTTTTCTCTTATCTTTTGTTTTGCTGCAGGGTTTCTTGTCATCCAGGAAGGGTAAATGCCAGTGTGGGAGACAGATTCTCCATAAAGACTGTCACAAGCAGTGCTTGTTTTGTTTAGAGGCTTCTCACGATCATACATCCTGCAATATTTGTCAGGCCTTTGTGCCAAAGACCTTATGCAGTCATCTTTCATCCCTTGCTATTTATTTAGAAAAACAGCATATCAAACTTTTAGCAAAAGACGCTATGGAGGGTGCTTTCTGGCTTTTAGGGTCAGCCATCTTCAAAGAAGAAAGCCAAAAAAGTTAGGTTGGATTCTTTGGCTGCAGCTCCTACATCAGACATCTCTCTCAAGGCTGATGAAAGCCCGGAGGTTCGCCCGGTTCTTGGGTTGGATTCCTCTGCTGTGACCATTACTGAGGCCAGCATGGATCCGGCTGCTTGCACGTCCTTAGAGGCCGTACAGATGTCCATTTTGGATGTACAGGGGAACCACAGCTGATTATCACTGAAGGGCCAAGGGGAGGTGGGTCCTCAGATTCTGGTGAGGGAGGAAGTCCCGACTACGATTATTGAGTTTTAGACTGACATCAGAGCCTTCAACGTTTCATAAGGCAGATATCCCCTTAAAAAAAAAAAGAAGCCAAAGGTGAAACATGTTTCTTCTGCTCCCAAGAACCATCATAGTGAATGGCAGAATTTTACACTGGGCTTATTTAATGCTGTTATAGCTTTGAAACCTTCTCAAAGGGTCTCTGTTCCAGCTCCTCCTTGGTCATCTTCTCCTGTCAAGAAGTCTAAGGATTAAGATTCCTCTGAAGAAGATGATATGGAAGAGAAATCCTTGAGCTATTCTACTCAGAGTCTTTCCCCTCTGGAGTATGGTTCTGAGGAAGAGGAGTCTACCAGTCTTGAATCTCATTTTGAGATTTCTTTTGGGATACCAGAAGGATAGGATGATGGAGTTTTTTAAATGGGATTGTTCCCAGATGTCTGAACTGCAGAGAAGATATTATGAGCTCCTTCAAATGGAGCCTCCTAGACCCTCTGCTGTTTTTCCTGTTTTGGCTGCTTTACTGGATGTTTTTTCTTATGCTTCTTGGGTTCCAGATTCTCAGCCCTCTGCTACTAAGAAACCAGATCTGTTTTATAAAGTGCCTGATGATTGTAAATTCCTTTATAAGTGTCCATCTGCTGACTCTTCGGTGGTCTCTGTTGCATCCAATAAGTCTTCCAAATTACTGCCCTCTAAGCTTCTTCCTTCTTTTAAGAACAGCAGGACTATGGAAAGGCTGGGTCAGAACCGTTTATACTTTAGCCACCCTAGCCTTTCGGGCTGTTAATTATCAGACGCATATGACCTGATATGTTTTGGCTTTTCTTTCTCAGGCTTGTCAGGTTATTTCTGACCTTCCTGATTCTGAGGGTAAGACTTCTGCCTGCTCTCTGTCAGGTGCTTCTTCCCAGGTAGCTCACCATTCCATTAAATGTAGCTATGATGCAGCAGATGCTTCTTCTAGGGCTGCAGCTTCTGGCTCTGTGTTGAGGAGATATTCCTGGCTACGGCTTCACCCTCTGCCTGATGATACTAAGGCTAAGTTGATCGATGCTCCTCTGGACAACAAATAAATGTTTGGTTCTGCTGATGATGCTTTGTTCAAGTCCCTGCAGGAGAAAGGCAAGGAGTTACAGGATTTAAAACCTATTTTTGTGTCACCAATGCCTAAGTTCCAAAGGAACTATCCTACTAAGCCAGCTTTTCTTCGAAGGCGGTCTCGTCCTCCTCCTAAAGGTAAAAAAGGTGGTAGGAGAGCTCCTCCAGCAAAATCTACTCAAACTACTCCTGCTCAGAAGCCACCCTTTCCTGATAAACCAGGTGCTGTCTGACTACCAGACTCTTCCCAGCCACATTCCTCTTTCTCTTCATCTTTCTCTGTCTCTTCCTGTTTGGTTAACCATAACCCAAGATTCTTGGATTCTTTCCATCATTTGCCAGGGGTATTTCATTGTTTGGAAGTCTCTTCCTCCCTTCATGAGCATTCTTCAGCCACCTCAAGACCAGTTATGCTTCTATCCAGAGGTGCTTCAGGATTTGTTAGCCCTGGGAAGTATTCAAGAGGTTGCAGCTGCTCAAAGTGGAAAAGGGTTTTATTCAAGAATGTTTTTGGTCCCCAGGAAAGATGGTACTTGGAGACCCATTCTGGATCACTCTCACTTGGATACCTTTCTTAAGATTCCTTCCTTTTGAATATATCCCTTCAGACTTTATTCCCTTTGCTGCTTCCTCAGGCTTTTCTAGTTTCTCTGGATCTCAAGGATGCTTACCTCTGTTTTCCTATTCATCCCCTTTTCAGGAAGTTTGTGTTTCTCTGTTGCTTACTGGCATTTTCAATTATTTGCTTTGCCTTTTGGCCTCTCTTCTGCCCCAAGGGTGTTCACCAAATGCCTAGCTCCTGCAATTCTTTTTGCAGGGTTCAGGGGATCCAAGTATTTCCTTACTTGGGCAATCTCCTGTTTCAGGCATCCTCTCCAGGAATCCTGTTGCAAAATCTCCATTGTACCATTTCCCTTCTGCAAAGCCTGGTGTTCACAATAAACTTAAAAAAAAGTCCTTTCTGACTCCTTCTCGAGACCATTCTTTTCTGGTGTGCAGGATTCAGATGGTTCCTATGCCGGCATCTCTGCCTCCTCCCAAGGTCTTGACTCTCATTTCCTTCTTTCAAAATCTAACCTGTATCTTAGCCAGGGAGTTTTTGAGAGCTGTGGGATTTATAGTATCCACCATCCCTATGCTCCCTCCAGCCAAACTCCACATGAGAAAATTTCACTGGCTGCTGAAATCAGTTTGGCTTCAACATGCACATCCTGTAGATTTTGTAGTTCCTCTTCTTCCCTGTCTAAAGAAGGAACTTCACTGGTACATTCAGCAGTTGCCTCTAAACCCAAGGCTCCCCTTTCATCCCCCTCTTCTATCTCAGGAGCTGTTCATAGACACCCCAGATGTGGGATGGGGAGCAGCTTTCAGCTTTCTAAAGGTACAGGGGGTTTGGTCTCCTCTCCAGCAGAAAGAGCACATCAGTGTTAAAGAGATGAGAGCCTTTCTGCTGGCCCGACAACACCACAGTGATATGGGATGTAAACAACCAGGAGGAGGGAGAGGACAAGATCTTATCTTCTTTACCAGTTGGCACTCCTGGTAGGGGATCTTGCTGTCCAGTATCAAGTGACTTTTCAGGCAGTCTACATTCCTTCAGGTCAAAACATTGTAGTATTCACTCTGAGCAGGTCCATAACTCAATCCCATGAATGAATGCTTTAAGGGGATGTGTTTCTAAACATTGTCCACCAGTGGGTTACTCCTCAAATAGATCTATTTGCCTTCCCTCTGAACAGACAACTTCCTCTATTTTGTGTCAAAGTCCCATGTCCTCTGGTGTGGAAGGTGGACACCCTCTCTTTTTCTTGGAAGAGGATGTTTCTTTATGCTTTCCCTCCCCTTTCCCTCATACCAAAAGTCCTGTTGTAAGTTCAACAGGACGCTCCCAAAATCTTATTGGTGACTCCCTATTGGCCAAGACAGCATTGGTTCTCTCTTCTTATGCAGATAGCCAAGGGCAATCATCACAAGTTACCTCACAGGGTGGACCTACTCTCACAAGTAAATCCCCACTTGTCCACTCTTCAGCTAACTCTATAGGTGATAGGATTTTGATTCCACATAGACACCTTTTTTCTGAGGAAGTGTTTAGAGTCCTGCAAGAGGCCAGGAAACCCAATACTAGGAAATCCTACTTATCCAAATGGAAGAGGTTTTCAATTTGGTGTCTTTCACATAACCTAGATCCACTTTCTGTGGATGTTGATTTAGTTTTCTCTTATCTGTGTAAATTACTCAATGCTGGGTTGGCTTATTCTTCTGTTAAGGCCTACTTACCAGCTATTTCTGCTTGTCTGCCTTTATCTCCTCCTTTAGCTTCTAGGTTTGAAGCTAAACAGTTCCCGAAAGGTGTTCTTCATATTAGGCCTCCCAGAAAGCTTGTTCCTCCTCCCTGGAATCTTAATTTTGTTTTGGAGAAATTGACTCTGGCTCCTTTTGAGCCTGCAGCTTTTGGCTTCCTTGCAACATTGCTCTTCGAAGACTGTTCTTTTGTTAGTCCTTACTTCTGCCAAATGGGTGTCTTAGCTTCAAGCCCTTATGACTTGTCCTCCTTTTTTGGTGTTTCATAAGGACAGGGTATCCTTGCGTACTAATCCTTCTTTTACGCCCAGCGTGATGAATGAGTTGTCCCTTACTCAGTTTTTTCCCTTGTCCACAATCTGCTAGCGAGAAGGAGCTGCACATGTCAGATGTGCATATACGACTCAGATTTTATTTAGATAAGACTATTAGGAAATCTGATCAGCTCTTTGTTTCCTTTCATCCCAGGTCTTTGGGATTGGTTGTATCCAAACAGACCATTTCTTCATGGATTTTGGAAGCTATTTCTTTTTATGTTTTTCATGGTGAGAGCCTTCCTTCTTCTGTAAAGACTCATTCCACTAGAGCTGTGGCTTCTTCTGGTGCTTCTTTCAAAGGTTTTAATACTAACTCTATTCCTGAGACAGCTATCTGGACTTTTGAACTTTTGTGCATAGTTTTAGCAAGTACTGCAACTTGGATGGAATTTCTAGAGCTGGTTTTGCTTGGGACATCCTTCATGACTTCCTAGAGAGTTCTGCTGGTCCTTCCTCCTCCTAAGTTTCTTCTTGAGCTTTGGCACTCTCCCTCATGTTATAAATACTGCAGCAGTGAAGTAGAAGGACATGGTACAGTTGTGTAAAATCTTAACATAACAGTAGATGCCCTTCTCTTCAATGTTGCAGTATTCACTGTCTCCCGTCTCCCCCTGGTCCTTTTCTCTTCTGGATGTACTTGGTCACCTTTTGGTTTTCCTTGGATTGGCATTCCTGCTGCAGCTCTCAGTTCTGAGGTTGGTATGTCTGGACATCACCTTCATGCCCTATGTTACGTGAGGAGCATACATACGATATATGGCGTACCTTAAGGCAACCTAAAGGATTTGGTATACTGGCTTGATGTCGGGCTGCCCTTGACAGGAAATCCCTCACGTTATGAATACTGCAACAGTGAAGAGAAGGACATCTACTGTTAAGGTAAGATTTTACACAACTGTACATTCAGACTCATTGATAAACACTAGTATGCCTTATACAAATACAGGTTGGGTCCCATCCCGCCACATATTCTGAATCTATCCAGCTACATATGAGTCCATCTTCATGCTGTTTAACTTCCTTCAGCTTTTTGTGTGCCACAGACTTGAAAACATTACTAAACTTCTGTTGGACAGCTACTTGTTTTCCAGGTCTGTCTTGATTGTATCTAGTCTCTCAGTGTCACCCCAATGATGATATTCTCTTTGGCTGGTCCTGGAAGGTCATCCCTTCATGAAGCAAAGTATAAATAATTACTGCACCGTCAAGATCTCCACAAGACTGTTCAAAAATCAATCAACTCTTGAGGAAAGCCATCAGTCTTTTTGAGCAATATTTCCATTGATCCCTTTATGCACCATGTGGTATAAGGGACAGCATTTAGTATCCGCCTGTTGCTTTATACCATTCTCCATAAGTGATTGGCTGAATAAACGGATGAGTGGGCTCACCAGTGTTACAGGTGCATTTAGGATGCCTGCCTGTAATCCTCCAGATTTTTCATCTTCCTGTTTAGATTCTACATCTCTCTGTTTCTCTTTCTCTCTCTCTGTACTTTTTCTCTTCCCTGTAACCAACATAACTGTCCCTTCCCAAGCATTCTTATCTCCTAGGCTCTTACTAGGGATGGTCGGCATGAAGATAATTTTAAACAATGTTGCCCAGTTTGTGGCTGTCCCATGCTCACTCACCCATATTTACAGAAGTGTGGATAATTAGGTATGTTCCACCTCTTCTCACTAACATACTTTCACACATGCTTTTAACTTGTGCAGTCTTCCGGGTTATCCTTAATTACTGCTTTTTAACTTGCCTTAGAACATTAGCTTTCTTGGTCTTTGCTTAGTTTACAGTTAACCGGCTGTACCTTACCACAAACTGGACCTTTTCCTTGGCTGTCACCTTATTTAGTACCTCTTTGAGAAGCTAGGATTGCCTTCCTCCTAACTAGGGAGAGAAAGGTAACAGAGTGGGATGATGCCAAATATAAATCTGGGCTGCAGTTTTAGAGACTGCCTTCCATACCATGGATTGTTATCAGGCAAAGATAGATAGGAGAGCACTAAGTGAAAACCCAACTCTGATGGAGTTTTTATACAAGTTTCAAACAGCAGCTGCTGTAAAAAGGAATAATTAGTAGGGTGTATAAAACATTGCATGATAACTATAAAAATCAGTCAGAGGAGGTACGAAAAGATTGCGGGGGGGGGGACGGAATGGCAATTTACAAAGGCAGAATGGGAGGATATCTGTATAGCTCCCATGTGTGAAACAAGGTCCAGAAGGTTTAATATTTTTGCTTGGAAGTGTTTGCATAGGTATTATTATACCCCAAACAGACTTCAGAGAATTTTTCCTCAGTTGGGTAGTAAATGCAAGAGGTGCGATTGGGAAGGAGAGAGGTAAGTGGGAACATGCTTTTTGAAAATGTAACTGATTGGCACATTTTAAAAATTGTCGCAGATTACTTTGCCAGAAATGTTGGGGGAACATGTCTATAATTAAAGAAATTATTCTTTAGCACTGAGATATAGGATCCATATTGCTTATGTATAGTTTGGCCTTACTAAGTTTAATGTTATTGGTTGCCAAATAGCAATTCCTAGAAAATGGAAATCAAAACCTAAAACAATTGTAATTAAAATAATGAATATGCTAAAGGAGATATAAGAACTAAAGATGGGTTCTTCAGAAAAGATGAGGAACAAATTACATATAAGTAAATGGAATTTATGGGACCCATACAAGCAGAATAATGCTCAGAAGAAAGAGTAAGGTTTAAGGGAAGGCAGGAATTGAGCCATTTAAGTAAAGGAGTGAATCATAATTATTAAAAAGAAGGAAAACATATATGTAATGTACAATGCTTGACTTTGAACAATATTAATATGGTTTGTATTCTTTCCTGTTAATGTATGTGGGTCTATATCGTAAACAATAATTAAATAAAGGTGTTTAAAAAAAGATTGCCTTCACCATTGACCATCTCCTCCATTTGCCTGACACATTGTATCATTTGTCTTATACTTCCCTTATAGTTTTTTTTGCAGTCCTTCCACATTTCTGTCCACCCTAAGTTCATCAGTTGATCACGTTACTCCATTCCAATGTATCATGTTAGTTTGTCAAAACCCACATATAGTGTATTATCCTACCCCCAGTTATCCTGTTTATTTATATCTAGCATGGTAAGTCATACCAAGGAATGATAACTACCAGTGAGTTACCCTTTTCTAACTTGTTTCATGTTGCTGTGTATCAGACCTCAAACATTATTCCATGTAGTTATTAATTTTAATCTATGTTCCAGTGGTCTTTGGTCAGGTACCTCCCAGTCACCTGAAATTTTTAAATTAGCAGTGACTACATTTTTCTGTACCTCACACCTTCATTTACTTCCCATCAGGAGTCCGACTACCTGTAATCTTGATATATAAACCAATGTACCATCACAACGCTGTTTCTGTCACCTTCTTTAGATAGATTTGTTAAATCATTCATAGTTTCTCTGTGTTTTCACACACTCCTCTCCTTCACCATCCATTTATTCCCTGCTCTTAATATTGAATTAATTTAATTTGCATTAACTAGGCAAGTAGACTGATCCTGCAGGCCCTTATTTCACTATCACATGGGCAAAAGGCAAAATGTGAGACAGTAGAAACATAAGATGTATTTCATGCAGAGCTTTTAAGTTAAACAAGTATAAACCCATACTGATTACAGAAGCATCAGAGATCATAACACCCATGTTATATATATTTATTCCTAAATGCCAGATACCTACCCCCCTCAACAGACTGAATTTCATTATTTTTGGGATGAAAGGAGCAAACTATCAAGACTTCTGGATAGCCTCTCAGGCCACTCCTAAATTGTTCCAGTTCCCTGGTTTCTGTTATTTTATTGGTAAACCATTCCAGAGCTTAGAAGTAAAGGAAGAGGTGGATTTTTGTTGTAAATTGGACTGGCTGTAAGGACTACAGACTGAAGACTGATGTGCAAAGCTGGATCCAGTGCTAGGACACATAGGCAGTTGCCTAGGGCCCACTGGTAGGAGACTACCATAACATTTACTTTAAAAAAAAATGACATTTCTTCTTTAAGGGCATTCATCCTTCTCCAAGGATGCCCTCTACATCTTTGCATCCCTCAATGCACATACCTGCTGTTACTTCTGTGCCCGTTGATTTTTCTTCTTCTTTTCTGGCACATCCCTGCGTGCCAGTGTTGCTTCTTCTTTTCCATGTCTGCAGTCAGAATTTAAACACAAATGTCTGGTTCTTAGCTTCTCCAATGGAATTAGATGAATGATGGATGAATGGAAGGCAAGGTGTACGAACGATGGATTAAGGGAAGGGAGTGTGTGCCTGTGTGTGAAATGCCCTAGTTAGGGTTGGCAGGTTAATTTGTTCAGGCTCAAACCATGTACCCTAGTTACAGATGACAAGAGCCTAAATCCTCTACACCAACTACCAAACTACAAAAAGTGCATTTTCAAAGAATTGAGTTTCAGTGCATTTTCAAGGAAATGTGAGCTTCAAGGGAAGCAAAGTTTACTGCTGCTCATGCTTATTCTGTTTTCAATGTGCACCAGTTCTGTTTAGTAAATGGTCATCACTGTTTGAGCTTATGGAGTTTGAAAGCAGTGTTAGTAGCACAACAGGCAACATACTTGCTTTTGATGCATAAGGCTGTGGGCTCTACTTCCACACAATGTAGATGAATTGCTTATACTGTGTTGTACTTTATTTTTATTTATTTATTTTATTTTACATTTGTTGACCGGGCTAGTCTAGCTGGATATATGTCCATTTTCAGTAGAGGCCCGGGGAGAAAAGCTCCACACAAAACATAAAAGAACAGACTTGTTAATAAAAACTTACAATAAAATAGAAATAAACATCAACTTGTTAATAAAGTCAACATATATTCTGGAAGTCAAACAGTTAGAGATCATACATAAGTTAGATCAGATTCACAATAATTTTACCTAGTACATAAAAGGATGTACAATATAGCAATTGCAATAGAGAATAAAGGTTTAAGCTCGGAGGGGTAGAGAAGTAGAAGGAAAAAGTGAGATAAATAATAGTGATGGGACAGGAGTCAGGATTGAGAGAGACAGTTAAGAGGAGGTGAGAGAGAAAAGTAGGACAGCAGGGGTGAAGAAGTAGGGTAGCAGCTAAATATTAAGCAAACAGAAGGGTTAAAGGTACAGAGTGGATGGGGTGAGGGAAGTTACCCTGGAGTAGTACAGGAACAAAGCCAGTGGTTATGGAAGTACAGTTTGATTTGTTTTTTGAAGAGAGGTAGAGATGAGATTAAAGTTAAGTCTTTAGGCAGCAAATTCCATGCCCTGCCAACAGTGTTTGTGAAAGGAGTCACCAGCTCGTTATGGGCCTTTATGGGTTTGGTCATAAGTTTACAGGACGAAGAGAGGTGAGATTGTTATAAGGGAGTATAAGTTGTGATAGAATAGGAGTGTTATTAGGTTGGTACAGTAGTTTGTGGGCAATTGTGAGTTGTGAGATAATGAGATAGTTTTGTAGTTCCAGCCAGCCTAAGTGTTTCAGATTAAGGCAGTGATGGGTTCTAAAAGGATTACTACGGGCAATGTTATTGTAGCAGGTTGCTAGTTTGTTTAGGTTAGTTTTCTTCAGGTTGGTGAAGATAGGAGAGGCATAAAAGAGAGTAGATATAAGATGGGTGTGAGCAATAGTAGCTCTTGAAGAAGGGGTAAGAAATGGTTTAATGCGGTATAAAGACCCTATTTTTCTGTTAACTGATTTGATAGTATTGTTTATATGTTGGTCAAATGAGAGATTGTTATCAATGGTTATTCCTAACAGTTTAGTTGTAGTATCAGGAGAGATAACAGTGTTGTTGTTTGAAGAGATGGTGAAGTTTAGTGGAGGAGTGGTGGGGGTAAAGAGGAGAAGTTTGTTTTTTTTAGCGTTGAGAAGAAGGTACCGTCTAGAGAACCATGTTTCTACTGTGTTGAACATAGTTTGAGTTAATGATCTGAGATCTGGAGAGGAGGATGCTGAGCAAATGATGGTGGAATCATCAGCATATTGAATGCAGGTAGCTTGAGGAATTACAGAGTGGAGATCATTTATATAGAGGGAGAAGAGGAGAGGACCAAGAATGGAGCCCTGAGGGACTCCAATAGTAATGGGCAGTAAGGAGGAGATGTGGTTTTCCCAAAGAATGGCTTGTTGTCTGTTACTGAGGTATGATGTAAACCATTTGATGGCAAGGCTATTAAATGAGAGTGATTCAAGAATACTTATTAAAGAAGAGTGGTTGACCATGTCAAAAGCTTTGGAGAGGTCAATGAATAGGGCAGAAGAGAGAAGATTATTGTTGCGATTGTTGTTAATGGTATCTACAAAGGAAAGGAGGGCAGTGGTGGTGCTATGGTGAGGTCTAAAGCCATGCTGACAGTTAGCTATAATATTGTGAAGAGAGAGGTATTGTAGAAGTTGTTGATGAATACATTTCTCCATAATTTTTGCTAAAGGAGAAAGAAGAGCAATAGGTCTAAAGTTGGAGTAGTCAATAGAGTCACCACCTTTGTGTAGTGGGATAATATGAGAGATTTTCCAGATGTCAGGGATGGTTCCTTCTTCGATGGTCCTGTTTATGAGTATAGTAATTGGGTAAGCTATTTCTTTGGCTGCCTTTTGAAGAAAAAGGGAAGGGAGTTTGTCAGCAGAGGGGGTACAAGGTTTTAGTTTGTGAATAAGTTTATAGATGAAAGAGGTAGGAATAGGTTGTAGAGTGAAATTGTAAGAAGAGTTTACTGGATTATTTGGAGGATAGAAGTTATTATTGTTTAGTTGTCTAGCTAGAGTTTGAATAGTTTCAGTAAAGAATGAATTAAAAGTGTTTGCTTACCCTACTTTAAAAGGGTAGGAAGTGCTGTGGTCCTAAGTAGGTCCTCCTTTAGATGAGATGCCTAGTAACTATGAACCTGTTGTCGGTTTGCCATCCATTCCAGCTTACCATCTAGGTAATTTATTCTACAAGGGTAGAAGGCACTGAATTTATAGATGAAACACAGAAATGTAAAGTTGTTTCCTTGCAGCAACCCCTTCATTAGTTACTGATCTCTTTAATGTGGAATTATTCAGATGACTTCTATTTCTATGGAGATTGTGCATATTGACTGATTAGTGACCTTTTTATGGGTGAAATGTTCTGAAATGGGCAGTTTGTGTCATTATTGGTTGATACATCTTGATTCATTGTGTTAAAAACTACACATTAAAAACACACTGTAAAGTGGTGCTGTATTATACAGATAATATAATTTAATACAATTAGGAAGGTAAATCAGAGAGCACGTGCATGACTGTATGGTCCTGAAAATGTGTGTATGGAGCCTATGGTTTTAAAATAGCCCAATGGTAAACTTTATCTGCCACTAGGTAAATACATTTTCTTTGAATGTGCGTTTCAATACCATTTCAATTAATGTGAGTTTCAACAGCAGAGAAGTTTAAGGAATGCTCAGTCTCACAATGAAAACAGACTTAATTGTTTTGCTTAGCAAGTTCATAGGTGTGTACTAAGCTAATGACCAAGAAGCCTTTACAAGCCTAGCCCAAAAAAAAATTGCCCAGGCACCATGCCACATTATGTTAGTTCACAGTGCCGATATCCAATAGTGCCAATGGAATGATCCCTGGAGTGAAATTTCTGTTACCCATCCACTCGTCAAGATTTCTCTTGAAGTGGGCCAGTGAGGTGCTCTGCTTGACATGAATGGGAAGCTTATTCCAGAGTATGGGCAGTCTTTGGGAGATGAACCTGTCCCTCCAGCATGTTCTGTTAATTGTGGTAATGAGGTTGTGATCTCTGGAGCGTGGGGGATTGGGATTTCTTTAGGTGCAGCATTTCAAGTAAGGCTGGGTTGGACATGGCTTTGTAAGTCAAGCAGAGATCACCTCTAAGTAGACGATAAGAGACTGAGAACAGCTGAAGTTTCTCGAGAGTGTCCATGTAGGACATGTGTTTAAGGCCTAGGATTCTTTTTGTGAGGTACTATTGTGGCCTCTCCAGCTGTTGTAGGTGTCTGGTCAGGTACGTGCCAAACAGGGCATTATATTCGATGATTGGTCTAATAATGGATGAGTAGAGAGGGATGATTACCTCTTTCTTCCTGGATGCGAAACCTTTGGTTATAAGATGTGCCACGTAGAAGGACTTTCTGACCACAGTGGCAATGTGGTTGTCAAAGGTGAGTTGGCTGTCAACCTGGGTGCCCAGATCTCTTATGGCCCCTTCAGTGGGCTCCCATCAACATGATAATTCATGGGAATTGAGTTTTTTCCAAAGGGGATGATAAAGCATTTTTTGGAGTTAAGCTTCAGGCCATGGTTCCGACACCAGTCATTGGTCTCAGAGATTCCCTTTTGTAGGATGTCTGCATCACTTGGGGAGTTGATAATGATTCTTAGCTTGCAGTCATCAACAAACTTGGTCAGCCAGAGTCCTTCTGTGTTGGCCTGGACTTCTGAGAAGTAGATGTCAAACATGAGAGGGCCCAGGACCGAGCCCTGTGGGACTCCACTCATGACTGATCGACAGTCTGACTTGGAATCCGCAACTTTCACTCTGTGGATCCTGTCTGTGAACCAATGTGCAACCTATCTAGTGATGTAAGGATTGATGCCTAGTTTGGTGAGTTTATCAATGATACCTGAGTGGGGAATGGTATCAAAGGCCTTGGCCAAGTCAATGTAGGCTGTATGCCCTGCCTTACCATCATCCACAGCCTTGGTGACTGCCTCAAAGTCAACCAGGTTCAGCAGGCAAGATCTCCCCTTGACAAAGCCAAACTGTGTGGAGTCAAGAGTTTGGAGATTGTCTGTATCTTTGTTAACCAGGTTCATGATGATGCGCTCCATAGCTTTGCATACCAGGCTTGTCAGGCTAATGGGGCGATAGTTCCCAGGGTCTGTAGTTGCTCCACCTTTATGGAGCAGGATGACTGCATCAGTGTGCCATTCGTTAGGGACATAGCCTGAGGTAAGGCTGTGATTTAAGAGGGCACACTGATGTGGTGCCAGTTCATTTTATAGCTCATGTAGGATGCAGCCAGCGATATTATCAGGTCCCATGGACACTGTATTTTTGGCTTTGGACAATGCAGCTTTTACCTGTGCCGTAGAAATGATGGGTATCAGGCTTTCATCTGGTATTGTGATAGGGCCCTTGGGGGGGGGGGGGTAAATCTGTCAGCCAGTATGTTGGCTTAGTATAGGAGCTGCCCTTGTGCAATAACTCAGAGCAAATCTGGGTATTGCCTTTGAGGTCTTTGATATAGCTATAGAAGGCTTTGTGGTTGTTTTTGGTGTCAGCTGCAATTCTGCCTTCATAGCTGGCGTTAGAGGATTTGATAAGGAATCCCAGCTTTTTGTTGAGTCTGATAAGGGAGGTTTCCTAGTCTTGTGACTTCATTTTTTTCTGCAACAGTTTCTTCCTTCTGTTGTAGAGTTTATTGATGGCTGGGAATCACCAGATTGGCTTCCTTTTTTTGGAGGAGAGCATCTTAGTTCTATTTGGTATGGCAAGGTCCATGCATTTGTATACATGCTCGTACAGTGTATTAGTGTATGATTCGGCAGTCATGCAGCTATTTTCCATTGCCATGGGTGCTGAGAAATTAGCCACCTCTGCTTTTAGGAGCCCAAAGTCAGCTTTAGAGAAGTTTTTCAGGGTGGTCACCTTAGCGGGGGGTGTAGGTGAGATGGAGATTTCCATGGTGATCAGTTTGTGATCAGATATAACCAGTGAGGATCTGACTATAGGTGTGGAGCAATGGTCTCCCATGTTGGTGATAACCAGGTTGAGGATGTTGCTTCCTCTAGTGGGTGTCAGAATGAGATGGTCCAAGGCATTGGAATTGATAAATTCCAAAAAGCGTTGGGCCTGTACATTAATACTTGAATAGTTTTCCCAGTTGATGGAAGGGTAGTTGAAGTCGCCCAGTATGAGAGTATTAGGTTGGACCTTGATAGATTACAGGGTGCTTAGGAAGTTGGCGTGTGAGTCTAGGGGCATGTTTGGGGTTCTGTAGCAGACTATAACTTGTATCGCCATCTTACCCAGTGTTAGTTGTACCTGAAGTATCTTGGATGCATTATGCTGGGCTACCAGTCTAGAGGTGTGCGTATCCTTTAAGAATATGGAAACACCACCACCTTTGGAGCTTCCAGACACATTCTGGGGCCGAAAGGTATGGAATGAGTTGTAGCCCGGGAGTGCAGTGGTGCTTTCTGCCTCTTTAAACCAGGTCTCCATTCCAGCACAGATGTCGACATTCTCCATTTTGAGGAGAGCTTCGAGCATGTGCATCTTGAGATTTAGACTTCTAGCATTGAGCAGCATGACCCTCAGATTGCATTTGTTTGTAGCTGTTATGGTGGAGTTTTGGTGTTTGGAACACTGCCTAAAAAAGGCACTATAAGGGTGGCAAGAGCCTTAGCCAGTACCCGAAATCCCAGGGGTGACAGATGCAGGCCGTCTCTGGCAAAGCATCGAGGTCTGACGAGCATGTTGTCCCAGGCAGACAGATTCTGGATCCCTTTAGTATGACACCAGAAACTTAGCCAATTGTTGAAGTCAATCTTTTTCTGCTCGTACTGTGGTATCATTCTGGGTGACGGTAGAATACTGCTCAGGGCTAGGATCATACCTGCTTGGGCCACATAATCCAAGAGTTCCATCACATCTCTTTTCATCTAGTCCAGGCAGGTATGTCTCAGGTCATTCACACCCACATGGACAATGACTGAGTCATATTTGTAGTTGTTGTGTGGAGTGACCTGAGTGCATGTGTTATGTGGCGGATCCTGGTACCTGATAGACAACTGACTGTCACCTTCTCCTTGTTCAACCTAGTGAGTGGGACATCAGTGTGCCTCACAGTTGAGTCTCCTATGAGTACATTGGGCAAAGTGTTTTGTTTTAAGGGCTTGTGTTGAGGGGCACATTGTGGTGGTGAGCTATGTGTTCTGGGGTTGGTGTTATGTTGTGGTGGCCGAGTGCATTTCTGTCTCGGGGGGGGGGGGGCTCTGTTGTTTGGGTAAATTTTTATTGAGAGCCTCCGCGAAGGTGGGTGGATGGTTTGTGTTTCTATGTGCGGGTTGTGATGGTTGGTGTTTTGGTGGGCTGTGTGTTCTATGTAGTGAGTTACAGGTGTTGACCTTCTCCTCATGACCAGCTAGTCCGGTCTTAGTTGGAGTGTGCACTGCTTCTATTTTGGTGATATAATTGCATATGAGTGTTGGGAGGTAAGAGGAGAGGGTTGTCTGTGTACGTTAGACAGTTTCCACACTCTCAGAATGCCCAAGTGGACCAGGTTAGCAAGAGAAAGCACAAGAAATTGCCCTACAATCATACCTGGAGGGGTGGTCATAACTAATAAGTACTGGTGCTGTTACTGTGTAGGAACAGCTAGTTGTCGCAAAGTGTGCTACAGTAAATGCTCAAAAGCCTGTTAAAGTGCTAGCCAGTTACACTAATTGAAGTGCAAGAAGTAAAAGAACAAGCTCATTCTAAGGGGAAAATTGAAGAGCAAACTTTCTGGCACCGGTAATAGTTTATCTCAGCTGAGCACCGCTGCACGGTGCATAAACACAAGCTTTTAATCCAGAAAGTTGAAAGGGATGGAAAAAAATGCCCAAATTGCCAATAAACTAAAATTTCTGGACCGGAAACCACTCTTCTTGTGGTAGATAGGCTACGTAGTGCTTACCACTTCCACTCATAAGCTAGAAGGCTTCCCTCCACCACAGAAAACTCTGGGGGCTCAGAAACTTACAAAACAGTCCTGGATACAGCAAATCTGTATCCGGACTAGACTAGTTACAGGAAAGGCGGGAAACAAGCTTGGAACTTTTTTTTCTTTTTGCAGAAAAGCAGTTAGAACAGTAGCAAAAACACTTTAAATGCAGTACAAGCTAGCACACTTGAGTGTGCAGCAATATTAAGGCAATTACAGTTTATATAAATGCAGATAAATTAAAACAACAAATGCATAGAGCAGTAAATTATGAAAAAATCAAAATGGAGGCACTTGGAGTATCTCTTCTCCTTCTTGTTGCTCTTGTAGTCTGCAGGATGCCAAAACTGGATCCGCAGAGCTTAAACAAGCGCAAACCCATGTAAACACGGGCTTTTAAACCAGAAAGTTGAAAGAAATTGAAAGAACTGTCCAAACGGCTAATAAACTACAATTTCTGGGCCAGAAACTACTCCTCTTGTGGTAGATAGGTTACCTTGTGCTTACCACTCCCACTGGTAATCTAGAAGGCTTCCGTCTAACACAGAAAGGTCTGTAGGGCTCAGAAACAAAACAGTCCTGGATACAGCAAATCTGTATCTGGACTAGACTAGTTACAGGAAAAGCTAAGCAGTTAAAACAGAAGCAAAAACACTTTAAATGTGGCACAAGTTAGCACACTTGTGAGTGTAGCAATATTAAGGCAAAAACAGTTTAAATAAATGCAGATAAGGTACAAATGACAAAAAACAAGTGCAGAGAGCAGTAAGTTATGAAAAATTAAAATGGAATCCCCAAGTGCAGAATAATAGAAATATTATAAACCCGAAAGCTCAAAATAGCGAATACATCTACATCGGCACATAAAGGTCGATGTACAAAAACAGCAAAATACGTAATTGGCGAAAATGAAAACACCGAACGTATTTGCTTGGCCAGCAGGATGATCTTGGGGATGTTTCCTTTTCCCCACTGTAGTGCGGTCTCAGAGTTGGTATATTTAAGTAGGGGGGTGTGGGGGGAGCAGAGGGGCTGCCCCCCCTGCAAAAAAGTGTGTTCATTTAATTTTAGTTAGTTTGAGCTTACCTGCATGGCGCTGTTGGTTGACGAAATACATTCTTTTTTTTTTCATTTTCGCCGATTACGTATTTCGCTGTTTTTGTAGATCGACCTTTATGTGTCGATGTAGATGTATTCGCTGTTTAGAGCTTTCGGGGTTGTAGTATAGACCCGAATAAGAGCACTTGAACACTTAAAAGCACACAGAACATCAAATTAAGGTAATAAGGTAGAAAACAGTTATGTAAGAGCAGCTCAAGAAAGTAAAAATACTTTTTTTCGTGCTATAAAATTTGAAATAAAAGTTTTAAATTAAATCCAAATTTCTGTAATCATTGTAGAAGTAAAGAAAAAAATTAGTGTGTGCACTGACAGCTTTGAACAGTGTTTATGGAAACTGGGGAGAAACAGCTAAGTACTGGGACTGCTGCTGGAGAGGGGGGACCTCCTGTGTGTGTAGGGGGGCCCCACCCATTACCCTGAGTAGGGCCCTATTCGACCATGAAGTGGCTCTGCATAGTAGTCTCTAGATTGTTTGTTGAAGACCTTGAAAGAGTTTGCTTTTCACCAGCAGAACATTGCCCTAGAAATTTAAACCTGTGTGACTGCAGCTAACTTCTTGGCAAAAATAAAAATAAGTAAAGTCCAGTTAAGGGTTTAAGCAGATCTTTATTCAGTGATGGACAAGAGTTCTTGTCCAATTCCAGATTGAAAACTGAGCAACTTAAGTACCAAGTCTGCCTAGTTAAGAGGCTGTAGTTTCTCCATATTATCCAGTAGTTACAAAATTTTATACTCTTTTATATTTTACCAGTGTTAGGTAGCTGTCATCAGCAGTACACAAAAGGAGCTACCACCTTATTAAAACTTAAAGGACTAAATATTAAAAAAATAAATAAATAAAACAGGACAGATAAGGACAGAAGTCAATCAGCAAGTAAACATTCAGAAATGCTTTCACCCTTAGGCTTCCATTTCAAAAGTACATTGCTATTTGTATATATATGGGAGGGGGGCTTTGCCCACTTGTACTGAACCCATAGTTTTAGAATTTAGTTTTCCTGGGTTCATGTTGATGAAATTTGCAGATAATGAAAAATCTTATATTGCTAAAACTATGCAGATAATCACAACCTAGAAATAATCTAAAATTATCTTTTTTGTTGCCCTGTAGACTGTTGAAACTACAGGTTGGGATACCAGATCAGTGATATATGAACTTCTGTGTCTAAATTACAATACTGAGTGCATTATGTAGCATAAAACCACTAATAGTGTGAGTTATGCATGCTTATAACAACAGATTTACAGTTAAAACTATGGAGCGCATTAGGCATGTTGGTAATATGAGTTTAAGGACATTGTTTTAGGAGTTTTTTCCTTGAGAAAAAAAAACTAAAACTGTAGTCACAATCTGCAACTCAACACCTAAAGAAAAACCTCTTTAACCAAAGATGTGATGCTATAACCAAGTGGCAGCCAATTCAAAATCACTTAAATACTAGTGCTTTCCTACATATGAATAGGCTGAATCCCTTCCCATCACAGATTGTTTGCATTTTCTAGAAGGCAGTTGATTCTGTGCCACAGCACTGAATTCCATTTGTTTGAAGTAACATCACTGATTGAACTGTAAAAGAGACACAAATGCTGACATCCTCAGTACTAGCACTTCTGACATTTCCTCTTACTTGTCTGTGCTGGAACCAGTGTTTCTAGCTGAGACACTTTATTTTGAATCCACTTGTATGAGGTGTGAGAAAAGGCAGACTGTCTAAATGGTTTAAGTAAGTGGGTGGTCTTGGTGGAGAAAAATTGCAAAAATGGTCTTGCAGGTAGAACATTTGCAAAACTAAAATAGCTACCATGATACCATGCTTCTTGTGACTGTTTCACACTTGAAACAGTGCAGTGCTTGCAGTGACAGAGAATGTGATATGGATTTGTGTAGCAAAGAAAAAAATGTTGGCTTTATTGCTTATTTGTAGTATTACAACAAATCCAAAATAATGACATAAAACAGTATGTACTAAGTGGTACATATGATATATATATATATATATATATACATATATATATACATATATATATATATATATATATATATATATATATATATATATAAATTCAGATAATAATTAGTTCAAATAGGACAATAGAGGTATGACTGCTGAATCCTACACAAATGCAGTTTATAAGCACTTACACGAGTGCATGGATCATGCAATCCCTAACAGAACCAAGATCCTGTCCTCCAAAAAAAGGAAGCCAATCTGGTGGTCCCCTGCCATAAACAAACTCTACAACAGAAGAAAGAAACTGTTGCAAAAAAGAGTAAAAATCCCATGATTGGAGGAACTCCCTGGTCAGCCTCAGTAAAAAGCTGAGATCCCTCATAAAATTCTCCAAAGCTAGTTATGAAAACAAAGTCGCCACTGATTCTAAAGACAACCACGAAGCATTCTATAGCTATGTCAATAATCTCAATGGCAACACTCAGATCTGCTCTGTTACAGCACAATGGCACTAAATATACAGAACCAACTGATATTGCCAACATCTTGGCAGATAGGTTCAGTGCTAACTTTACCCCCCTCTCACCCCCTAAAGGACCCATCTCTATACCGGAAGAATGCAACGTTCCTGTAATCATGGCTGCACAGGTAAAAACCACACTCTCCAAAGCCAAGAACACAGCATCCATGGGACCTGACAACATCTCAGGTTGCGTTCTACACGAACTACAGAACAAACTGGCACCCCACCTACGTACCATGTTCAATCATAGCCTCACCTCAGGCTTTGTGCCCACAGAATGGTGCACAGCAACGGTTATCCCACTCCACAAAGGGGGAGCCACAACGGACCCTAGGAATTACCACCCCATTAACCTGATGAGCCTGGTCTGCAAGGCTATGGAACTTATAAACAATGACATTGGTAATCGTCAAACTCTGGACCCCACCCTGTTCGGGTTTGTAAAAGGCAGATCATGTCTCTTAAACCTGATAGACGTCTTTGAAGTGGTCACCAAAGCCTTAGATGAGGGTAAGGTGGTTCACACAGCCTATCTAGATCTCGCCACGGCTTTCAACACCATCCCCCACTTTTGAATTATAGATAAACTCACTAATCTAGGTATAAATCCCTATGCCACGAGATGGGTTGCCAGCTGGCTCACTGACAGAACCCACACTGTGCAAGTAGCAGCCTCCAAATCCGACTTCAGACAAGTGACAAGTGGAGTACCACAGGATTCAGTCCTGGGTCCTCTCCTGTTTGGTATTTACTTCTTAGAAGTACAGGCTAACACAGAAGGTCTTTGGCTAATGAAGTTCGCAGATGACTGCAAACTAGGAGCCATAATCAAAACTCCTAACGATGTGGCCATCCTACAAAAGGGCCTCACTGAGACAGATGCCTGGTGTCAAAGCCATGGCCTCAAGCTCAATGCCAAAAAGTGCATTGTCATCCCTTTTGGTAAAATCTCTGTACCCATGAGCTACCACATAGGTGGTAGTCTACTTAACACTGAAAGTATGATAAGAGACCTTGGGATACAGGTGAACAGTAGTCTCTCCTTTGATAATCACATTGCCACAGTAGTCAGGAAATTCTTCTACGTGGCACACCTCATCACAAAAGGTTTCTTATCCATGAAAAAAGAGGCCATTGTTCCCCTGTACTCGTCACTCATTAGACCCATTATAGAGTACAACGCCCCTTTTGGGAACAGTGGAGTGCAGTGTATGTTTTAACAGCCTCAGAGCAGGTTCTCCGGTTTTCTCGGTTCGGGGGGTGCCTTCTGTGTGTTTTGCATGTTCCCTGTGTTCTCGTGCGTTTCCTTCCTCCCTCTCCGGTCGGTTTCCTCCCAATTCACATGCATCATCTGCATTTCTTTTCCCCGGGCCTCCGCTGAAAACAGGCTCTCTGGAACCTAGTCGGACATTCCCGGTCAACAAATGTTAAATAAATAAATAAAATAAAAAATAAATTTTGGTATGTACCTCACAAGACATCTGCAACAACGAGAAAGGCCACAGAAATACCTCACAAAGATGATTACCGGCCTCAAACAGATGCCCTACACAGACCGTCTCAAAAAACTCCAGCTTTACTCCATCGCATATCGCCTACTCAGAGGCGATCTCTGCCTAACATACAAAGCTATGTCAAACCCAGAGCTGTTGGATATGCTCCACTTAAAGACATCCCAGTCCCTCCGAGCTACATGCTCTAGGGACCTAAACCTTGTCACCACAATAAACAGAACATGCTGGAGGGATAGATTCCTATCCCAGAGACTTCCCATACTCTGGAATAAACTATAGGTTCATAGGTTCATACTAGGCTATCTGCCCTAGGGCATTTATAAGCCTAGCCAGAGTGTGTTTGGCTTTCGCCACCCATTTTAAATTAATTTTGCTATGCCCTTTTTCGAGGTTAGTATACTGTGCCTCTTTCTAACAGTGACACAGAAGTGATACCCGGGGTAAACCTACGATCCCCCATCCACTCATCAAGATTCCTCTTGAAGAGAGTCAATGAGGGACTCTGCCTAACCTGGACTAGGATTTTATTCCAGAGTGAAGGGAGCCTCTGGGTTATGAATCTGTCTCTCCAGCATGTCCTATTTATTTCAGTGCTGAGGTTCAAGTCGCTCGATGGGATTTGGATTTTCTGAGGTGCAGCATGTCCATTAATTCCGGGTTGGACATGGCTTTATATGTCAGGCACAGATCGCCTCTGATCAGGCGGTATGCCACTGAGTAGAGCTGGAGTTTCTTTAACCGGGCAACATGTGGCATCTGTTTGAGCCCTTTGATCCTCTTGGTGAGGTACTTTTGGGGTCTTTCCAGTTGCTGCAGATGTCTGGTAAGGTACATCCCAAAAGGGGCATTGTACTCAATTATGGGCCTGATGAGGGATGGGTAAAGAGGCACGATGACCTCCCCTGATCTAGATGTGAATCCCTTCATGATTAGGTGGGCTATATAAAATGTTTTTCTAACCACTTTGGCCACGTGGTTGTCAAATGATAGATTGCTATCAACTTGGGTCCCCAGGTCCCTAATTACTTCTTCTGTACTTAATGGATTACCACTTATGTGGTAATTTGTGGGCACTTTGTTTTTGCCAAAGGGGATGACTATACACTTTTTGGCGTTTAGCTTGAGGCCATGGCTCTGGCACCAGTTGTCTATTTCTATGAGGCCCTTTTGGAGGATGCTTGTGTCGGCAGGAGAGTCGATTATGGCACCCAGTTTGCAGTCATCTGCGAACTTGGTCAGCCACAGTCCTTCCGTGTTGGCCTGTACCTCTGAGAAATATATACCGAACAAGAGAGGTCCCAGGACTGAGCCTTGTGGGACGCCACTTGTAACTGGTTTGGAGTCTGACATGGCTCTAGCAATTCTAACTATGTGGGTTCTGTCCTTGAGCCAGTTTGCAACCCATCTAGTGACATAGGGGTTTATATTTAAGCTGGTGAGCTTATCTATAATGCCCGAGTGAGGTATTGCATCGAAGGCTTTTGCGAGGTCCAGGTAGGCTGTGTGAACCACCTACCCCTCGTCAATGGCCTTGGTGACTGTTTCAAAGAAATCGACCAGGTTTAAGAGGCAGGATCTGCCCATAACAAAGCCGAACTGGGTAGGATCCAGTGTCTGTAGGTCCCCAATATCTTTATTTATAAGGTCCATGATGATCCTTTCCATAGCTTTGCAGACCAAGCTAGTCAGGCTTATGGGGCGATAGTTTCCAGGATCCTTTGAGGTACCACCTTTGTGGAGAGGGACCACCGTTGCTGTACGCCACTCTTTGGGTACATATCCTGTAGTAAGGCTGAGATTGAACAGTAGTTTTATGTTTGGGTTTAGCTCTTCTTGGAGTTCATGTAGAACGCAGCCTGGGACACCGTCTGGTCCCATTGATGCTGTGTTTTTTGCTTTGGAGAGGGCGGCTCTTACCTGAGCATCTGAGATGTCAGGGGGGCAGCACTCTGCTGGGATAGATATTTGCCCTTTTAGTGGGGGGGAGAAGTTTGCGCTGAACCTGTCAGCTAGGATGTTGGCAATGTCTGTGGGTTCGGTGTATTTTTTGTCATTTTGGACTAATTCTGAGCATATCTGGGAATTCCCACCCAGGTTCCTAACATAACTAAAGGAAGCCTTGTGATTATCCTTAGTGTTCTGTGCAATTTTTCTCTCAAAGCTGGCCTTAGACGATTTTATGAGTGCCCGTAGTTTTTTGCTAATACTGATCAGAGATGCCTTCCCTTTTTGGGATTTTGCTCTGTCATGTAGTAGCTTCCTCCTTCTATTGTATATTTTGTTTATGGCTGGGGTCCACCAGACAGGACGTCTGCCTTTGGAGGATTGGGTCTTGGTTTTATTTGGGATTGCATGATCCATGCATTCCTGAAGGTGTTCATAGAATGCATTTATAAAGGATTCTGCGGTCTGGGCCGTATTTTCCATAGGCCCGGGGGCTTTGAAGGATTCCACCTCGGTTTTGAGGAGTGTGAAATTTGCTTTAGAGAAGTTTTTCACTGTGGTTTTCTAGGCAGGGGGTGGGGTCGGGATGTGAATATCCAGTGAGATTAGTTTATGGTCTGATCTTACCAGTGAGGGATACACTTCTGGTCTGGAGCATAGAGTCCCCATGTTGGTGATGATCAGGTCCAGTATGTTTTCCCCTCTTGTGGGAGTGGTAACAAGTTGTTCCATAGCATTTGAGTTTATAAATTCTAGGAACCTTTGGAATAGGGTGTTGGAGCTAGAGTAATGCTCCCAGTCTATGTTTGGGTAGTTGAAGTCGCCCAATATAATGGTGTTTGGAGAGACCTTCATATTTTCCAGTGGTCTCAGGAAGGCCGAGTGGAGTTCCTGGGTTTGGGAGGGTGGTCTGTAGCAGGCTATAAACTGGAAGGCAGTTTTACCCACTGTTAGTTGCACATGGATAGTCTCTGATGCTTCGTGCTGTGCCACCAACCTGGAGGTGTGGGTATCTTTGTTGAATATTGATACTCCCCCTCCTTTTGTGGTTCGGTCCAAGTTTTGGGGCCAAAAAGTATGGTATGAGGTATAACCTGGTAGTGCTGGGGTGCTCTCTGGAGCCTTGAACCAGGTTTCTGTTACTGCACAGATATCGATGTTCTCCATGCTAAGGAGAGTTTCGAGTGCATGCATCTTGAGGTTTAGACTTCTGGCGTTGAGTAGCACTACTCTTAGTTTCTTATCCTTTGTGATACCTATGGAGATGGGTTTGTCTTTTGAGCCTTGCCTAAAAAAGGCACTATGGGGGTAGCAAGAGCCTTTGCCAATATCCGAAAGCCCAGGGGTGATAGGTGCAAGCCGTCCGGCGAAAGCCAGGGTACCTTTTTGGCTAGGCTTATGTAGGCCATAGGGACAATAGCCTAGTACCTACCTATGAATACATAAAAAGCAGAGAAAACTGATGCTGAAATACTGCAGTTAAACAATCCACACTGTAAATTGAAGAGTTAAATTAAATTTTAGATTTGCAAGTGAAGATTAATTGTAGTTCAGACATATAGGTAACTACTCCATCGAGTTTACATATGTAAACAGTTAATCTTATCTTACTAGTATATAGTTTTTTTCAAACTTGAAATAAGTTAACTGACATCCATAAGACTATTTCTGACAGTAAAACGAAAAAAAGCTGCACCAAGCTAGCACACAGTCAACGTTTATTCAAACACACACAAAATGGTAAGTGCTTTCACAACTACTGTTGCTTCATCAGACACAACTCCAAACTAACAGAATGCTTATATAAGTAAGTGCAATCAAAAGGCCAAAAAAACTATTAATTTGAAATAGCCAATAGTGTCATGTCACATAGTACCAACAATAGAATATAGTAACATTAATTTAGGTCTTTTAACAACATTTTTAAACTTTTTAGCAGGTTTTATTTATTTATTTTTATGCATATATGCTGTGCATTTTTATTTTTGCACATTCTTTTTATATGTATTTATATAAGTATATACATGTCTAGTTATGTGTTTGAGTCAGTTATATTGGTAATGCCGCTTCACATTTTTAATTTATTTGATTGTTATTCTATTGTTGGTACTATGTGACATGACACTATTGGCTATTTCAAATTAATAGGTTTATTGGCCTTTTGATTGCACTTATATAAGCATTCTGTTAGTTTGGAGTTATGTCTGATGAAGCAACAGTAGTTGTGAAAGCGCTTACCATTTTGTGTTTGTTTGAATAAACGTTTACTGTGTGCTAGCTTGGTGCAGCTTTTTTTCGTTTTGTTACTATTTTTTCTGCACCTTGGTTTTACCCTTAGCCATTTCAGTACTTCTCATATTTCTGACAGCAACTGGCTCAGCTTTTCTCACACCTTCACAGCATCCAGTGCCTTAGTTTTGATGTGCGCATGGTCATTTTAGTGAAGATGGACAACATTCACATCTCCTCCGTGAAATGAAGAAAACACTGATTTGCAAATCTTGACCCCCTAAAAGGTGTCTCTTCAGTTTAGGTCAGTATCCACAAAATATGAGAAATTGCCCAGGTTATGAATTAAGGTGAAGTGAATAATGAGATAATAAGCAGCTGTTTACTTTTAAACAGCTGTTCCCGTATTTCAGAACATTAGCCATGTACTGTTAGACAGATGGTCTTTCCACTGGGTGCAGATGGCATAGGCTGACATTGAACTCACACAAGTACAATTTATAAATTCTTTCATAATCAGTGATTAACAGAAACAGCAAGCTGTGTTAGTCTAAATAAATAAATAAAATAAAGAAGAATATGGGTGAATGCTGCCAATAAACTATGAAACAAAATTATGCTTTTTCTAAGGGTAAGGCATGCAAAAGCACAGCTCGCAATGACTTTCCTCAGGACGTAGGAAATTGGTATTAGCACTGTGTACTTGTAAAAAAAGAACAGGTGAATGGTGCCTCTAAATTATGAAACCAAATTATCTTTTCTTGGAGCAGACATGTCTCACAAAATAATAGCATGGCAAGTAGTGACTTTCCTTAACACGTAGGTATTCAGAAGAACTGTGTATTAAACAGCATATTAAACTCTGTTCTGCAGAAAACTCTCAACCTCAGGTATTCAAAGGTAAACTCATAGACCGTTAATAATATTACATAGTAAAACATCGTCTGGAAAACAAAAACCCTGGAAAATGTATTTAAAAAAAGCAAAAATGCCAGATTAAAATAACATCTAAATGAAGTTCCTAGCACAACTTCAATTTTTTTAGCTCTACTTCAGAAGCTAATGTTAAAGCTTCATCCTGCTGAATACATTATTGAAAGGGATGCAAATACAAGTTTGTTGACGCTGCTGCTGGATGCAACAAAAAATGACATCTGTGTTTTTTTACCATTTTTCTAATCTGACCACATTAACAGTTACTTCACTCCTCTTTCTTACCCTACATGTAAATAAGCAATATACAAATAAAATAAAAAGACACCTCCAATTAATGCACAAAGTGGAGTGAGAAAGTGACTGTGTGTGTGTGTGTGTGTGTGTGTGTGTGTGTGTGTGTGTGTGTGTGTGTGTGTGTGTGTGTTTGTGTGCCCCACATAAAAAGTTATGTATTGCTGTCTTCCGTCATCAAAATAAGTATGCTACAAACCATTTCCGACAAGGTTGTTCTCGCAGTTAAAACAATTGTGTTATAGGACCAAGAAGATGAAAAAGAGAGCACAGCTCCCCTTAGATCACTTATATGTTCATTGGTGGATACTAGGTTATCAGGCCAAGAGCAGTTTTATGCCTAGCCAAACTTACCCCAGATTTATCAAACTGTTGCTGACGTGTGTCAGTACCCCAAGGAATTTCATGGTTACGATAAAGGCTTGTACACATCAAGAGTTCACAGGTTTCCCCTGTCCATTGTGGACATTGGTGCCAAACCAGGAGTAAATCTGCTGTTTCCCATCCACTGCTCCAAGTTACATTTGAATATGGGTAGGGATGAGCTTTGCTTTACATGGATGGGAAGCATGTTCCAGAGAATGGGGTAATCTCTGAGATGCATACCTGCCCTTCCAACATGTCCTGTTTATATTGCAGACAATGTCTAGGTCCTTAGAATGGGTATTTCTGATGTTTGTGTTACAGATGTGCAACAAAGCTATCCGTGTGGGACCAGAGGATATCTAAGCTAGGCATAGATTGCCATGCATCGGTCTGTGGGAGTACGAGTACAGGGATAGAGCTTTGAGACTGCCCACATAAGACTTGTTGTTTACCATACCTCTGAACCTGTTATTGCAAGAAATGTGGACAAAGCATAAAATAATGAGATGAAAAGGCCCCAAAATAGGAACAGATTTTATACCTTGTTTTTATAAACTTGGAGAATTACTAGAATAATGGATTTTGTGTTAGCAGGAACTTTCTTAAGGATATATAGTCTGAAATGCAGATGTATGTCATTATGGAGTGACTTTAGTTTTCAGTGATTTACAAAAATAAATCTCGGAAAAATAGACCAAAATATGTGGCAAAAATCTGAACATTTTGCAAAAATCTGTACAGTTGAGAGGTATGTTGTTTACTCCCTATATTCTTTTTGTAAGGAACCTCTGTGGTTTCACAAGCTGTTTCAAAATTGGTGCATGCTGAAAAGAGCATTGTACTTTGATTGGTCTAATGAGAGCAGAGTACAGTTTAACAATGACCTCCTTGAACCTGGATGCCATACCCTTACTTATAAATTGTGCAACATAAAATCATTTTCTTATCAGAGTAGACACATGGTGGTCAAAGGTCACGTGGGTCTACTTTTAGGGTGTATATTATCAATGTGGTAATTTCCTGGGGTGGCCATATTTTCAGAGGGAACAGTTAGGCATTTTTTTGCATTGAGTTTTAGTCTGTGGTTCTGGCAACAGTTGTTTGTCTGTGTCAGGCCCTCCTGAAGGGTTATCTTTGTCTTTAGCTGATTCAGTAACCACACCTAGTTTGCAGTCAGTTGCAGATGTGGTCAACCAGAGGCTCTTGACATTTGCCTTGACTTCAAAGAAGTAGGTAACAAAAAAGAGAGACCTCGGCACCAATCCCTGTGAGACTCCACTAGTGACTGGCCTCTTTTTATGATGGTGGATTCCACTCTCCTAACTTTGTGTGTCCTGTTACTGAGCCAGTTGGCTATCCATTTTGTGACATGGATTCATCCCTAACTTTGTAAGTTTAACTACAATGCCCGATTGAGGTTTTATGTTGAATCCCTTGGTCAAGTCAAGGTAGGTAGTTTGCACTGTTTTGCCCTTGTCCATAATTTTAGTGACCTTCTCAAAGAAGTCCAACAAGTTAAGTAGGCATGACCTGCATTTGACAAAACTGAAATGGGTAGGGTCCAGTGTCTGTAGGTTTCCTTTGTCATTGTTTATCAGATCCATGATGATTCCTTCTATGGCCTTGCATATTAGATGAGTCAGATTTATTGGGAAGGTCTAAGTCCTGAAAACTGTTTCCCTAGATAATAAGATTGTGGCTAACAAAATTCAGTACTTGCTATAACTAAAAGTTGTGTATTTTTGCAAGTAAACACATTGGAGGCTGAAGGAAACGTGGATTTGTTAGTAATTAAAGCTCTACCCTTCTTCAGAAGTATCAGAATAATAAAAAGTAATGAAAACTATTGAACATATAAGCTAAAAGTGATAATTGGGTGATGTTGTCCTTTAAATTATACCCTCAAAGTGATTACTTACTTTTGAGCTTAGTCATAGTACTATAAACTATGGGTGTTATTCGTAATAATGTGCACCATCAGGCAGGGCTGGTACACTGTTCTATGATGTAACAAAGCCCTTTATGATTCATAAAGCATGGTACACAATGTGATAAGACTGCATACAATGTCTTTACTCCTTTATGTAGTGATAGTACTCCATTTGCAGAGTACAAATAACCTCTTCCTCCAACTGAACATGATAAAAGACAGAATGCCATCAGTACCTAACATGTGGGACTGCCGCCAAGTATAGTTTGATGGCACAACAACAATCCCCCTAACCTAAATGTTTCCCAGCATCAGGGCCGAGCAAATCATTGCAACCACTAAAAAAATTGCAAAACCTGCCATCTCACAATGACACTGCCAAGCTCCTACTAATGGGAGTTCAAGCATTATCAGCTTGTCTCATTGCCATATAATGGTAGTGACCCTAGCCCTGCTGTCATGCGTAACTGTGAAGTTTTTATGAATCACAGTCTGGCATACATGTGACAGTGGCACAGACATATACCTTACTAAATATTTTCAATGCTCTGATGTGTTGCGTTGTAATGCAACACAGTGTTGTACAGCAGCAGCTGGCCTGCAGGAAGGGATTGAGGCTGAACTGGCATTAGACTATATAGAACATTATTGTTTACTATCTACTCCATTGGGCAATTGTAAAGGAGTTTTGTGTATAACATCAAGGAGGACTGTGATCTATGCCTGTGAATAGCAATCATAAATGGCAGCGTACTAAACACAGTGTGCAGGGTACTTGTATGCCCCTGCACACCATATCCATCTGAAAGAACTTTTGATTGTTTGACAATCACATAGAAGCATACAATGTCATAGTTCATCTGTAGACAGAGACGGCTTGTCCCATTTTGTGTACCTGTTTTTTCTACCTTACATTAACTCTGCAGATGGTTGTCCCTCTGCTCTTTTTCTTTTTTTTAAACTAGTTATTTTGTGTTTGCTCTTATGTGCAGTTTAAACAGTACTCTTTTTGCTTTTCACATTCGTGGAAAAGATATTGTAAATATCCATTGCTATTTATTTCTATAAATAAGTCCCTATTTTTTTTTTAATTAGGCTGCTTTATTAAACTTCCCATTTTATTACTGGCTTTTCTGCCTTGAATCACTTGACTGTGTTAGTCTGCATATCATTAATGGTGATATACTAAACGTGATATAGATAGGATTCAGATTGTGTTGTTGGCTATATCCTCTCTGTATTGGATTTTATATTTAACATCTGAAAGTTACAGTTAAATTTTGCAAATTATGTTATGCTTATATCAAAGTTTGTTATGTATAAAATTACTTTGAATGACTTTACCAGTTTTGAATGAGCTTTTGATAGACACATTTTTTGTTTTACCATTTTTTCATGTTTTATCACTTCAGAATGATATTTATTGCATTTGGCCTGGATCATGGCTGAAATGGATCCATCATGGATCAGTCTACCATACAAATACTCAAACACTAAATAAATATAATATTATGGAGACTTTAATAATGACTGGAAGGACTGCTCTACTGAATCACCAACCTCTCATATTAACCTTAATGGCTTCTCACAAACAATCAACTCCCCAACCAGAATTAATAAACCCAGTAACAAAGAATCCATCCTAGACTGGATTCTAGTAAATAATCACCAACAACTCTATAATGTAGGGACCCTCCCTGACGATGTAAGTGACCATTCTCTCACTTACATAATCAGGCAAAGTTCGAGCTCACACAACCCAACCATATATAAAACAATAAGAAGCAACAGAAACTTTAACCCCAATAACTTCCAAGCTGAACTAAAAGAATGTGATTGGTCACCTATAAAATACCTACCACTTGTCGAAGCAACAAACTACTTTAACTCAAAATTCTTAACAATCTTTAACCACCATGCACCAAAGCGTTCCATCAAAATTAAATCTAAACCCGCCCCATGGCTTACAAAGAAAACCAGGCAGAAAATTCAACAGAGAAATAAAGTTTGGGCACTATGGAGAACAACTAAAAACCCAGTATGACCAACAACAATTCAGGCAAAAAAGAAATGAGACTAAGAAAGCTATACTCAAAGATAAAAAAAACTTTCACTTCCACCTCCAACAGAACAACCAAAATAATCCACAAAAGTTCTGGGCTAGCATGAACAGACTACTTCAACCAGGCCAATCCGCAACACCACCCCCTATAGGATCAAATTCCGACAATCCAAAGCAAACTGCTAATGCTTTTAATACCTTCTTCACTGAGACCATCCAAACACTTGATAATCAACTAACAGCCAATAGCTCTGCCCTTCTAACCAATACTACTAACTCTCTCCCAACTCTAAACCTGCAAACTGTCCCAACTTCCCTCGTCTGCAACCTCTTAAGTAAACTAAAACCTACTACCCCCTCAGCTGACCAGCTGCCTGCTGAATACCTGCAAAAGGCAGCCAAAGTCATAGCTTATCCTGTATCATTGCTGATAAATAGAACCATACAAGAAAGCAGTATTCCCACCATCTGGAAAATCTCTTACATTATCCCTCTACACAAGGGTGGAAACTCCAGAGAATATTCTAACTATCGTCCCATAGCTCTACTTTCCCCATTAGCTAAAGTAATGGAAAAGTGTATCCACGGACAGTTACTAGACCACCTACTCCAGAACAATTTACTGGCCAAATCTCAACATGGCTTCAGGCCTTTCCACAGTACAACAATTGCACTCCTATCCTTCACTGACAGCATCAATAAAAACCGTAATAACAACCTTCTCTCTTCAGCACCTTTCATCGACCTTTCAAAAGCATTCATCATGGTGAACCACCACTTCTCAGTATTCTAAAATCCTTCTCTTTGGACACAAAGACTATAAAATGGTTCCAGTCCTACCTTGATAATAGACAGCAGGCAGTGCTATGGGACAACAACCTCTCATCCCATCTCCCAGTTACCCCAGGTGTTCCTCAGGGCTCTATATTGGGCCCCCTCCTTTTCTCAATATTTATCAATGACCTCAACCTAGCTATTCCTTTAACTAACTGTGTACAATATGCAGATGATTCGACAATAATCTGCTCAGCTAAATCTCAATCCCAACTACAGACTTTAACTCAGACAATGTTCAATAAAACAGAAAATTGGTTTCTACAACGCTGCCTCCTCTTGAACCCCCCAAAAAACAAACTCCTCCTCTTCACTCCTACCCATAAATCACTCCCAATGAACTGTTCAGTCTTATCCAGTAATGGTACACTCATATCTCCCGATCCAACAACTAAACTTCTAGGGGTAACCATTGATAACAACCTGAACTTTGAAACCCTTATCAACAATACCATAAAAACTGTCAACAGGAAACTAGGCTCCCTCTATAGGGTAAAACCCTTTCTCTCCCCACTAGCCAGAACCACTATTGCCTATTCCCACCTTATCTCCACACTTCTCTATGCTTCTTCCATATATACTAAATTGTCAAAAAATAACCTTAACAAGCTAGCCAATGCTTACAATAGCATTGCCAGATTTGCTACTGCTTCCTCCTTTAGGACCCATCACTGCCATAATCTGAAACAATTAGGCTGGTTAGAGCTTCTGAATCAGATTCAATTTAAACAACTCACCATTGCGCACAAAACCCTTTTCCAACCTACCAGTACCCCAATACTTGCTAGTCTCATTGCCCAATATAAGAACCTTTCAACTTTATGCTCATCTAAGAAACTACTTGTATCAACATGTAAATCTAATAACATGCCATGAGATGCTCTGTTCTCAAATGCAGTTGGAAAGCATTGGAACCAACTCCCCTATGAACTTACATCACTGTCTTCATTTACACTTTTTAAACACAATCTGAAACTCTATCTTAAAACCCATTGGTTATGTCCCTGTACAAATCCAGACTAATCTCATACTATATCCCAAATACCCTCTCATAAGACCTAATTCCTGCTCTGTCTGTGTCTTTTTAGATCAAGGCCTATCCTTGGCAAAAACATATCTTATCCTAATAGAGATAATTTAAAATACCTAGTTAAATTCTTCTGCATATAATTCTAAAGCACCCTACCTAAGGCAGGCAACAAGTATTGTTTAAACTGTGAACATTGCTGAACTGTTGAAACTTGAAGTATGTATTTGTTTAACAATTACTTTCTAGTTACTAATAAAGTCCTGTACATAAAGTCTAAAATATCTTCTCTAACACTTATAACATGTTTTTTGTATAAACTTTGATGATTCCTGAACTGTTTAAAATTTGTAGTATTTAACTGTATAACAACTAGTACCTGTATGTTAGTAGTCTAGTGATCTCTTGAAGCTTATCTCCACGGGACTATGCTGAAAATGGACATAAATCCAGTTAGACTATCCCGGTCAACAAATGTAGAATAAAATAAATAAATATTTCTTTGCATTTCATTCTATCCTATTTTTTATAGTCTTCAGTATGAATTCTAGAAGTGTAGCCTCAAAATCAGAGTACTACACTGCAGATTCTGACTTAATTATTTGAAATACAATACTATATCCTTTCTTTTGTTTGGGTTGCACTATCTGTACAGCTCACCACCATGATTATTTTTTGCCTACCTGCTGACATCATCTAGTCAGTGCCTTCCTCCAGTTTCAGTGCTTTTTGTAGGGCTTTCACACCTTAATATCTGATCTTATTTCTCCTCTGAAATGTGTTAACCATTGTGTTTTCATCTCATGCATTTCCCAGCTTGGCTGATTTTTCTTCTCTGCATATGAACTCTATGGCATTGCTTGCTAGGCCAAGACTGCTTCACTAACTCCGGAGACCAGCATCTCTCTTAGTTGCTCACAGTTTGGATTTCAGTCCAGAGATCATTTGTGGAGAACATACCATATTCAATATCTGGAAAATCCAAAGTGTTAAAATGTTTGTGTGGCTGTGAGATCATAAATCAAGATCCACTCGGGTCTGTATTACAAGATCAAAACTTTAGTTAATCGAATAACTAAAGATTGATCTTGCAATATTGAAAGCTAAAAACTTTGAATGGGCGATTTAACACAGGGAAACACTTCCCTTGGCCGTTATATGGATTATGCCCTTTTCTCCAATTTGGAGCGATCTCGGAGTTGGTATATTTTATTGGGCACAGCCCCTGACTTTATTTGGGATTAAAAGTTGTTTTTTTTCATGCGGTCAAGGGTAGTGTTTCCCTGCGTTAAATCAGCCGTTCGAGGTTTTTAGATTTCGACATTACAAGATCATGCTTTAGTTATTCAAGTAACTAAAGTTTCAGTCTTGTAATATAGACCCGATCCACTCATGCACTGCTTTGCATGCTTGCAACATGAGCACGTTTCACATTGCTGTATCAGGATTTTAATTTGGTCACCCAAAGGCCAGACAAGAAATCCTCCAAGCCTACTTTATGGTGGCTTTCAAGAGTTGGCCAACTTGGGGACCAACAGAAGTGTCCTTCACTGAGTTTGGAGCTGGTGCTAAATCACTTTAAGACAAAGAATGCAGAATATAGGTACTTGTCTTCAGATATTGGCAGCTCCTACTTGACTAGTAAGTGGTGTCCTGCTTGTACTCATTCTCCACCACTGCTGAAAATTACAGAACTGTAAGATTCTCACCACTGGCAGCCAACTTGGGAATTGTATGCTGGGGTTTACACAGAAGCCACTCCACTGCTAAACAGCTGGATCTTTTGCATGATACGCTTGCACTGTGGAGTGGTGCCTTATGGCAGATGCTTTGGCTGTAATATACCATTTTGGACTTAGGACATTTCTCCCCAGGCTTGTCCGTAGATTAAGCAGGGTTTTAGGGCTCATGTCATGAGTGTTCCTCTGGGGCCTTCAATGGTAGTAGGGTATGCAGGACAGGCCCAGGCACTGGACATCAGATAACATTTAATGTATGTTGTGTCATTACAACTTCATGAGTGCAGCCTTAGGGAATATACCCTGATGACAATACCTGCCACTTTGCAAGCCTTTCCTGTCCCAAGTCACCTTTGGTGGGGGCATCTTAAGTACCAGTGTCCTGTCACTGAACTGCAGCATGAGTTGGCTTACTCATTCTTCAGTTAGGGTTAAAGGAGGATTTTTCATGCCATCTTTTTCCTGGCAAGATAACTAAAATAATAAAGAGGCATTATTTTTGAGACAGATAAGGGCATTGAGTTCTCCCCTCTTTGCTCGCTCCCATATTCTGGATTATCCTTCTTTTGGAGAAACTGTTGGGTAGATGATGTCTCTCATGGACTGGCCTGTCATCCCTCTCACCCTTCCCCCAGACGTTTTTCAGTGAGGTGCAGTCTTGTGTTATTCAACCAACAGCGTGTGCGATTAAAGTTGCATAACACCATTTTTGCCATATGGAGGCATGTGGATAGTGTTTTCCTCTGCACCTAGAAATGTCAATTCATTCTACAAGCCCCCAGTAGGGTGGGTTGAGACTGAGATTATAATTAAGTACCCTCAAGCCATTGGGTATATTATCTCTCTGGTCCAGCAAAGTCCCGGAGACAACAGCATGTTTCCACCTCACCCATATTATAAGGAGTCTAAAGCACTGGACTGACTTGTTAAGACTATTCTGCCATGCCACACTGATACTTGAACAGGAGAGACAAAAAATTATGGAATGTAATTTCCCATTCTTCCCAGTGGACAAAACACTGGGAAAGCATTCAACATTTCCTGATTCTGGGATCAAATAGGAGCTGGCCTAAACCCTTGCCATAGCCACTACACTGGGATTCCATGTAGCATGATTTAACTTTTACTGTACTTATGCAGCAGACATATGTATGTGCATATACAGGTGGGATAGTTGAGCCTGTCAGCCTTTAAGTATGAGCTCAGACAAGTAATTTTAATTACCTCTTTTGGATAGAACATCTTTCAGAAGGTCTTCCAGAATTTGATGGTTAACCTCTAGAATAAGAAACGGTCTTTGACTACTGTGACAGATCTTTATGATGCCTCCAGCATCCACTGTTTCTTCCAAGCCATTAAAATTTCTAAAGAAGAAGAATAATTCCTTTTGTACAACAGAGGAAGATCCCCCGTCATCAGGTATTAATTACAGTATTCCCCAGCAAGCCTTCCTACATTGCCCAGCAGGGGAAACTGTCAACTTAGTAGATACATTTCTGCACAAAGTCCTGGATAGGACTGGCTTAGTTATAGGAGGGTAGTTCTCCAAACTCACCCCAGCTTGGTTAATATAGCAGAAGAACTATAGACTCTTGATATGGTTCGAGATGGCCATACATTAGAACTGTTTAGCCTTCGGACAGAAAAGGCTTTACTCTGAGACTAGGCCTTGTCTGCAGTGTTACTGTGGCAGGCCTAAGCTGCATTCCTAATGGTGGCAATAGAGGTAGCTTGCTTTTCAAGATGTGGCAAGATATGTTGCTCCTACAGCTTCTGAGATCCAGAAGACATGGGGGACTTCTGTCCTATCTTGGCATCACCAAGTTCAAGTTCTTATTGAATTTGAAGTTCTGGATGGTAACTCAACAGGGAGTTGATGCCTCTGCTGGTCTAGGATGCCTGATATTGTTGGATGTGGCAGACATCTAGCACCTCAGTGTCAAGGGTCTGCAGAGGAATTTTCTAAAGTCTGCTTTTGGATTAAAAATACTGTCATTTCTTGGCAAAAAGTATTTAAGAAGACGCTAAGCCATGGTGAGTACAGACTTTGCCTCCAGTAGTTCCTTTACCTGGATGACTAGCTTTCAATAGCCACATTTTAGTAGATTTGGGCATCCTAAGGCAATGTAGCAATTGTCTCATGTTCTCCGGTAGCCATTTAATCGAAAATAACACTGTATGTGAGAGATGTAAATAACACAACTTCCTTGAAGGAAAACATCTTGCATACAAACAAGCTTGTTAGGAAGTACCTCAGTCTCAACGCTCACCACACACTCACTGATAGTCTTATGCTGAGGCTCTTAAACTAAACCTTACCAAATCTCATAGACCTGCAAAGCCACCTAACAGCAACATTGCTCCTCAGCAATCACTAAAGCACATGCCAAATGCAGCAATAAGCATCTCACATAAGCCTACACCTAATGGTCCCCCTAAAAGCAAAGCCCATAAGTCTTTGGGGACTCCATTGTGCAACATGCAGATGCCCCACTCACCAGGTTAGATAAGGCGAAGATAACTGTTAATTGCCTGTCTGGATCCAAGCTTCACAATATCACACAAACACTCATGTTACTGCAGCCTAGATACCAGTATGATTCTGTCATAGTCCATGGGCGTGTAAATGACCTGAGACATACCTCACTGGACTAGATGAAAAGAGACATAATGGAATATGTGTAACAGAGAGGCGTGAGCCTTGCATTGAGCAGCATTCTACCTTCACTAAGGATGACACCACAGTATGAACATAAAATGATTGCTTTTAATAATCGACTTAGTTTCTGGTGTGAGCATGGGGGGACATGGTGAAATGACTAAACCGAATATAGGCACTCACCGTCCAACCAAACACCTTGATCATGGGTGACATAGGTGACCCCTATATAGGTGGGACTCATAACTGCCTCAAACTCACTCTTCCTGGGTATTGTATTATTACATTAAGAACAGAACAGATAGCTCAACCAGACCCATCAAATCAATCTACTAGATCTGGTAATCACTAACATGATAGAGCATTGCACCCCCATGGCAGTTCTTCGCTGGTCAGGTCTGATCAAAAAGCACTGTTGTGTTTGAAGTAAAAATCAACCCAGAAAATCCCAGATAAACCAGTAACAGGAACTATTCAGAGGCAAACTATATCCTATTAAGTGACACTTTGTCAAAATTCATGGCTCCCTATAGCCCTCAAGAGCACTATGCAGAATTATTCACAGAGTCCTTATGCAAACATGTGAATGGATGCATAGAGGCTGGCATACCTACCAGAAATAAACTCAGAACAAATACTAAAAACAAACCCTACTGTTAAAATCTTCACCTAAACAGGTTGTATAATAAAAGAAGAAAAGTCATGGCCAAAATCAGGAAGAGCAACTCCCTTAACTTATTCACTCGACTGGAGCTCAGGAATTTTGCATTGTAACTTCCAATGGGCAAACCTAAGCCTTTCGAGAGAATCAAATTACATCCTCACATTTCAAATATTCATATCTCTGGAACCGTGGAGAGGTGTAAATGGCAAACTCTTCAGCACAAAGTATTTTTATAGTAGTAGTATTGTTTAGTTTGTTGGTCTTAAACCAATTTTATAAGTCACAGTAACTATTACATTTGTAATATTTTGTGAACATCTTACAATATCTCAGGAACCAGTGAAGTTACACACATCAGCAGCATTTTATTCATCTAGCTGAGAGCTTTCATATGAAGCTAAGGAGTTCTGTCTGTGTTACTTGGTTGTTGAGATATTTAGAAAAATGTGAAAATTATATCTATATAAATTAATATCATAAAAACAACAGTTAATCTTTATTTACCTGCACTAGATATAAATCAAATATTAATGCAGTTGAGTTCGTCATTGTGTAAGCTTTAATATGAAATATTTTAAAACCTTGAACATAGCATGGTTTTGGAATTACTGATACAAATATGAACAAACAATATTTGACTCCTTGAGGTGTCAGTAGGAATTAACTGCAGATGCACCTGGGGCGTCACTCAGATATAATGAGTTAAAGACAGGTGCTCTCTTGTATAAATAAACAAGAAACTACGAGGTCTAATCAAGTCCAACAAGGCCAAGTATGAGGTCCGTCTAACCTCACAGCCTAAGGATAATCAGAGAAGGCCACCTTCTAACACACAACAGTGTGCTGAATTGGTGATGAACAGTACCACCATCACTGATCAGGGTGACATAGCAAATGTACTTGCTGATAAGTTAAACTCAGGCTTCCACCCCCCCACCCCCACCCCCCATCTCCAACAGGTGAAACTCCCGCCAAGATAATTTCCCCAACTTTCAGCAGGGACCAGGTGCTGGCTGCACTGTCTAAAACTAAGAACACTGCCTCACATGACCAGTCAGGACCACTTGAGGGATTCTTTAGCTATAGCCTTAAAACAGGATACATTCCAAATGATTCCCTTCCACAAGAATGGAACTGAGACAGGGAGCTATAGACTGTTCAGTATAACAAGCCTAATATGTAAAGCTGTGAAACAAATTATCTTCAAAATGATAAAAAGGGACACTGCCAACGTACAGACACTGGACACATCCCAGTTTGGCTTTAAGGGAAGGTAATGCCTACTTAACCTAGTAGTCATCTTTGAGAGGATCACCAAGGCTGTGGATGAGTGTAAAACAGTGCATATTATGTATCTTGACCTGGCTAAGACATTTGATACAATACTACACTTAGGCATTGTTGACAAGCTCTCTGAGCTGGGCGTAAATCTTTTCATAATGTACTAGATTTTGACATCTGGCTCACGCATAGGACCCAATAAGTCAGGATCAGTGAGAACCTTTCCACCAAGAAACTGATCACCAGCAGAGTACCCAGGACTCCTTGATGGGCCTGCTGCTGTCTGGAATCAACATCTCGGAAGTCAAGGCTAATGTTCATGGTCTCTGGCTCACCGAGTTCACAGATGACTGTAAATTGGGAACTATTATAGCTTACCCCAAGACAGTAACCTCTTGCAAGTGGGTTTAACACAAAGAAATAGCTAGTGCTAAAGCCATGGCTTAAAACTCAATGTCAGAAAAATGCATTATTATGCCCTTTGGAGAAACTGTCAACCCAAGTTAATTACTGCATCGATAAAACATCCCTAAGAGTTGACCCAGTGGCAGGGAATCTGCGAACATTTGTAGACAGCAATTTGGCCTTTGACCAACAAGTAGCTAAGACAGTGGGAAAACCATTCCATGTTGCCCAACTTGTAGGTAAGGATATGGCATCCAGGTCCAAGGAAGTCATAGTACGACTCAACTTGGCCCTTACCAGACCTGTCACCGAATACAGTGCCCCCTTTGACATATCTATAACCGGACACTTGCAATGGTTGGAATGCCCACAAAGGTTTCTCACCAGGAAAATTCAGGACATGAATATCCCATCCTACACTGATCATCTAAAGGCTCTGTCTCTGTATTCATTCTTTGCCTGACTTACAGGGCTTCCTCAGACCCAGCCTTGATGGATCTGTTGCACATGCACAAAACAAACAGCAGCAGAAACACTTGATCCAGGGATCTAAACTTAACTTGTGTTGTAAACAGAACATGCTGAACAAACAGATATATGTCCCAAAGGATCTCCACGCTATGTTAAAGGCTCCCTATCCATGTAAAACAGAGTTCATCCTTGACCTTATTGAAATGAAACCTTGACAATTGGATGGAAAATCGTAAATTTTCTCTGGGTCTGGCCCCCTTGTCCCTTTTGCACAGAGGCCATCAATAAGAAAAGTATTATCCTAACAGATACACACAAATCCTTAGTTACCTCTCTACTAACATACTTCCCCCCCCATACAAATGCTCATGATACTTGGAACCCAAATTGTTTGTGGTGCGCGACTAGGCTTGTCAGGGCCCTAGTGGTCATTAGCTGAGTAACAACCTACAAACCTATAAGATACTCACTGGTAGCTTCCTTGACATGGGCATTTACTCAATTGTTGGCCCTGGGTGGGGGTCTTCTTAGTAACTTATTGAGGTCCTCTTTGAGACTGGCCTAAAGATTGCCTTATCATGCATATCAGGGCACTTCAATGATAATTATATATGCCCACAGATAGGACCCAAAAGATCATGGCCTTGGTGGCCTGAGTGAGAAATACAACAGTGCATCTAGGATGTTTTTCGTGTTTCACTGTTGCAGTCATCACACTTTGGTTATCCTGCCAGGGGTAGCCCTCAGTCGGCCCGAATACCAGAGGCTTAGTATTTCCACGTCAGTTGCTGTCGCTTCAGGACTTATGTCAGGTCGTCAGTGGTATAAAAACAGGCAGCCAACGTCATTACATCAGTCTTTCTTGCTGAGGAGCCCGAAGCAGAAGCAGTTTTCACGAGTGCTGGTCGGTCGCTACCTCAGTTTTCATTTCTGAAATTGAAGTTGAAGTCTTCTAAAGCTAAGTACCCCATTTGGAATCCATTTTTCTTGCTCTAACAGATGTCAGAAAAGTTAATTGTCTCGCCTATGGAAAGCAAATACCACACCGAGATTTCCATTCTTACTGCGTCACCTGTTTAGGTGCAGACCACGATGTACCTCGCTGCTAGTTTATGCTTTGTTCAACGGCCGAACTATTCATTGTCAGGCCCTTATTGTAGCTAAATACTGTCGTTCTCGATCTCCGTATTCCGAAATGGCTTCGGTAAGCCATCCGACTACCGATCTTCTGAAAAAACTTAAGGATAAAGACAGAGACAGACCACACAGGTCCAAAACTGCCGACAACACTTCCGTTAAGCTAGTCGCCAGTTCGCCGGTACTCAGTGAGGCGCTTTCACAGCCCCTGATACCTGCTTCGATGGATTCGCCGGCCGCTACCGAGACCCGTTCGGAGTCCGGTATGCCGCAAGACTCTTCTTTAACTACGGAACCTGCGGATGTCTCTACCTTGGATGGGTCCAGAGCCGCTGTGCAGGCACCGGCTTCTGAGGAAGTTCTTCGCACTACCGATACTCAACACAAACCGATGACTTCTTTTGCGTCTTTAGTTCTTTCTAAAACTAAGGAGTTTCTAAGGCCAAGAGTATGAGCTACACCTAAAAAAACGACGACCCTAACTCAAGTGCCTGTTTCCCTGCCATAATCACAGATGCTCAAAATGGCGGAAGACATTATCACGCTGATTAGAGGAAGCCAGCCTTCCCCTGCCAAAAGAAAAAGAGTCATGTCCCCAGCAGCTTTATCTGACCAAGAGTCCGACGACTCTGAGGTTTCTGATTATGAAGACATGCCGTTATCTGCCTATAAGGATTCGGATGCAGAGGAATCCATTCCTTCTGCCTCCCCTCCAGAGGATTTTTCTTTTGGTGAAACCCTACATACTTTGAGAGAGCATTTCTATTGGGAGTGCCAGGATTATCCTCAGTCCAAAAAGAGACTCAGGGAATTTTTAGATTTACCACAGCGCAGATCCTTAGCTGTCCCTCCTGTTCTGGATGTTGTGGGTGATGTCTTTATGGAATCCAGTCTAACTCCTGATACTTTACCCCCTGCTCCCTGGAAACCTGACGGGTACTACAGAGTCCCTGACACACACATTTCTCTTCAAACATCCTACTGCTGACCCAGAGGTCATCTCCCAAGGACATAAAGGAATAAAAGCAACTACAGCTAAGAATCCCACCCCCTCAGACAGAGATTCCCGAGCTTTAGACAGATAGGGGTGAAAAAGTATACACCTCTGCAACTCTTGCCATTAGAACATTTTATAGTCAGTTCCACAAGCTGAAATACCAGCAACATACTATGGAACATATTAAGCAAAAATGATCTACCTTCCCTGACCATACAGAAAATAAAGAATTACAGGAGCATATGCATTCTGCAAGCCAAGTCAGCAAGCATACCCTGCAATGTGGGTTTGACGCCCTAGAAGCATCTTGCAGGGCAGCAGTCACAGGTTCTGTACTTAGAAGGCATGCCTGGCTTAAGGAGCAGACCTTGCCAGACCATGTCAAATCAAAATTATTGGACGCACCTCTGAACAAGGACAATCTGTTTGGCACCAAAGCAGAAGAGGTTTTAAAAAAACATGGAAGAAAAAGCTAAGTCTATACAGACAGTCAAAGGTTTTTTGCAAGTGCAGCCTCCACGATTCAGTAGGCATTGCCCCTCAAAACATTGGTCCTTTCCAGCCCCCTCAAGGCCACCTCAAACGAGACCTAGGGGAAATGGACCCCCCAGACTACAGTCTCAGGGTATGTAAGCAATGGAGTACCTCCACTTCTAAAACAGGGAGTGCTAAGCAACCTCCTTATGGAAAGAATTCACAATGACTTCTCAACTCCTCCCCTTACCTCTGCCCAATTGCTCATGCCCCTAGGAGGAAAACTTGCCCACCATGCAAAAAATTGGACCTCCATCACCAATGATCGATGGGTCCTCAGCATAGTATCCCAGGGGTAAAAATTTTATTTCCACATGCTGCCCACCACAAAAGGGTTCCCAGACCTTCCTCCAAACCAGTGGGCAAAGGAACATAAACCAAGTGCAGTTCCTGCTCTCCATAAGGGCAATTCACCCTGTTCCTGCAGAGCAGATAGGCCAAGGTTTTTATTCCACACTTTTCCTTGTGCCCAGAAAAGAGGGCACCTGGTATCCAATCTTAAATCTTTCCATTCTAAACACCTTCCTGATGGTATCAAAATTCAAAATGCTCACCTTACGTTTCAGGGCAGGATCTATGCATTATCAGTTCTCTGCACTTCCCTTTGGCTTATCTACTGCTCCCAGAGTTTTTACAAAATGCCTGGCTCCAGCCATTGCCTATTGCAGACAGAGAAATATTCAAATTTACCCCTACTTGGACGATTGCAGACAGTCAGGAAAAGTTGTTGCAGCACCTGACATTTGTAAAGGACCTTTTAACCTCCCTAGGGTACACTATCAACAAAAAGAAATCCAAACTAGTCCCCAGTTAAAAAATTGTATTCCTGGGAGCAAGCTTGGACACAGCATCCCAGATGGCATTACTTACTCCAGAAAAACAAGCCTATCTGACAAGCTACTTCTCTCAAATGGCCACCAGAACCCAGCTATCCGCAAGGAAAATCCTGCAAGTTTTAGGGTTCATGGCCTCCTGCATTCTACTAATTCCATATGCCAGACTGCATATGAGGAAACTTCACTGGTACTTAAAAAGTCTTTGGTGTCAACATTCTCAGGACCTGGAAACTATCATACCTATGATACCTTGTCTAAGGAAAGAGTTTCTTTGGTGGGCAGCAGCATGCAACCACAACAAAGGTCTTCCCTTTACACAACCTCACACCACCCAGACCCTAACCACAGACGCATCAGACTATGCCTGGGGTGCACATCTGGATGGCAGGTGCATTCAGGACCACTGGAGCCCAAATCAAATTCATCTGCACATCAACCAAAAAGAGATGCTAGCTGTTCAGCATGCTCTGACAGCTTTCAGATCCCTACACTCTCCGGGGTCTCTACTAATTAAAACCGACAACACCACAATGATGTGGTACATCAACAAGCAGGGGGGACCCACTCTTACCCACTCTGCAGGCTAGCCATGACCCTGTGGAACATGGCCTCAGCCATGCATATTCACCTGCAAGCTAAATTCCTGCCAGGCAACCAAAACTCTCTGGCAGACAACTTAAGCAGAAATCTCCTAGACCCACACTAGTGGCAATTAAACCACAACAGTTTCAGCCTTGTGACCCAGAAATGGGGTACCCTGAAAGTGGACCTATTTGCCTCCCCCTACAACCACCAGTTCAGCAAATTCTGTACCAGGGAACCTCACAGTAAGGCCTGGAAAGTAGATGCCCTATCCTTGCAGTGGGCAAACCTCTCAATGTATACATTTCCACCTCTACCTCTTCTTACAAGAGTATTACTCAGGATAAGGGAGGAAAGACCAAGGGCAATCCTGATTGCCCCAGACTAGCCATGCCAACACTGGTACCCACTACTGCGCAGTCTGTCACCATTGCCTCCATGGCACCTCCCCTAGATCCCAACTCTCCTGACTCAGCAGGAGGGACAGTTCTTGCATTCGCAATTACAGACCCTGAACCTTGCAGCCTGGCTTATTCCTTGACTTCTCCTCCAGTGGCCAGCCAAAGCAAACAGATATTGGATGTCATACGTGAAGCCGGACGACCAAGTACAAGAAAATCCTATGCTGACCAGTGGAAAAGGTATTGTTCCTGGATCCACACTAAAGGAATGGATCCAGCACAGCCCTCCTTACCTGTCATCCTGGATTACCTACCAGACCTACTCCACAGGGGCTTATCCTTCTCTTCCATTAAGATCCATGCCTCTGACATCTCTGCTCATTACAGCACTAAGCCACCTCACACCCTCTCATCAAGCAGTTCCTGAGAGGGGCTAACAACTTAAGGCCACCAAGAAGCGCCCCTACCCCTGTGTGGGACCTTAACTTTGTGTTGGAAAAGCTCACACTACCCCCCTTTGAGCCTGCAGCATCAGCAGAGTTAAAATTCCTCTCTTGGAAAACAGCCTTGCTTCTGGCCATCACTTCAGCTAGAAGAGTGTCTGAGCTACAAGAACTTATGGCTGTGGACCCTTTCATTATTTTTCATGCTGACAGGGTCTCCCTCAGGACTAATCCTACTTTCATGCCTAAAGTGGTGTCCAGTGTGGCTTTCCACCAATCTGTCCATTTGCCCACTTTTTTCCCTAATGCTCAAAATAAGGGGAAAGAATCCAGCACTCTTTAGATGTGCACAGACAGCTCAGATTCTACCTTGATAGGACTAAGCCCTTTAGGAAATCTGACCAGTTACTAGTCAGCTTTGCACCAGGGGCAGAGGGCAAGGCCATATCAAAACAATCCATCTCCAAATGGATAGCACACTGTATCAATTTCTATTACAAACACCATGGGAAACCACCCCCTCAGGGGGTCAGAACACATTCCACTAGGGCAACTTCAACTTCTACAACCTTTCTCAGTGGAGTCCCTACCAGGGACATTCTGGAAGCTGCAACTTGGAGTTCTGTTCATACCTTCATCAAGCATTACCACCTGCCTATCTTTTCCATATCCAGGGCTGGCTTTGCAACCGCAGTCCTGCAGGGCATACTAGCCAGACCCAAATCTTCTTGAATGCCTCCACCCATTCTTCAGCTTTGGGAATCAACCCAAGTGTGATGACTGCAACAGTGAAACACGAAGAACATAGTACAGTTGTGTACACTTACCATAAATGTAGATGTTCGAGTGTATTCACTGTTGCAGTCCTGGTTTCCCACCCTCCAGCCCCCTTGTCTCTCTCTATGCCTCACTCCGTACAGGGCTATTGGTATTTACTTTTTACTGGTGGTGTTTTTCCACCATAACTTAGCTCCCTATTTGGGGGCTCCTGACATTTGGGGCAAGAAAAACTGATGTAATGGCGTCGGCTGACTGTTTTTATACCACTGACGACCTGACGTCAGTCCTGAAGCGACAGCAGCCGATGCAGAAATACTGAGCCTCTGGTATTTGGGCCGACTGAGGGATACCCCTGCCAGGATATCCCAAGTGTGTTGACTGCAACAGTGAATACACTCGAACATCTGCATTTATGGTAAGTGTACACAACTGTACTTTCTGGCCATTCTGTGGTTTCTAGGTTTAATGGTTGCCACAGTCTTCACAATGGTTTTCCATATGATATGGCTTTTGCAGAAGGATGTAAGGTGTCAATGCCAACAGTACCACTTACTTACAACTCTTCTGCTGTCAGAACCTTGTCGCCAGGTTGTGAAATGGTGGATTATCCATTTCAGTCCCAGCATGGAGAAAAATATATCAGAGATTCTCATAATGGTTGTTTCATTAGCTTGGTAAAAAGCCTGTCTCATAATGGTTGCTTTATTAGCTTGGTAAAAAGCCTACCCTGACCACGTTGGTTGAGGGATAATGGACCCCTGAGGAGTGGGTGCCCCATGTTAGCCAGCTGGAGCTGTTGATAGTGTTTCTTTTTCTCGAAGCTCTGAAGGGGAAGTTGAGACTGGATTGTTTTTTCTCCATCTCAGCAATCAGTTTATGGCATATGTAAACTAACAGGGTGGTAAATGTCATACTGCCCTGTGCAGCGAGATGAGGTGTGTCTGGAACTGAACCATACATATATCTGTCACTTTTGCATCTTGGAAGAAGTGAACGTACCTGCTCCAGTCCTGCTCTGCAGCTGGGGATTTAGTAATCATTCTGGTCCAAGTCTTTCTGAAGTGGCACACCTCAACTGCCAGTTTTTTTGCTGCTGCAAAGAAAAATGCATCCTGCACTGTTCTTTTATGCTCAGTAAAATGAGCTGGTGGAATTATTTCTCTCATGGTAGCAAAGATTCCTGGACATCTTAATATAAATCTAGTTCCATGCATAATTGCAAAGTTCAAGGAAGAATCTGAGAAGAATGTTAAGAACTTATCATGTTTAGCCCATAGTGGCTAGTAGGGGTGCAATTCCAATATCTCCCAGCTTGTGTGGCAACTGTCTCTTATGAGATTGTGGCTTCTAATTTAGAAGTTTTCCTCTGACCTGCTCTTGCAGTAGGTGGAAAGTTGATGAAGCCATCTACCCATCAAGGTTCTCCATTTATTCAGAGAAGTAGATAGGATATCTACATCAGGCATTCAGGTTTTGGGTCATTCTTGTTTATCTGAGATATCCGTATAGCGAGTTATTTTACTGTAGAAGTGCATGACTCTGGCATTTTACACACCATTTTGAGGGAGTTCTGCATCTGTGCCCACATTTTAAGAACCTTCTTATAATGGGACTTGAATTTCATGAGTGATGGTCTTGTCCATTCTTTGCTTAAGCCTGTTGCTTTCGTAGCTCATATTTTTTCTTGGAAGATGGTTTTCTTACTATGCATCAGCCATACATATAGTATCTTAGAACTTTTGGCTCTTATTTGTAGTGCAGAGAATTTAGGCTGTGAGCTGTTAAGGATTTGCTTACTTTAGCTAAGTATGTAGGGTTTGATTCTTTCCACCTCCATGTGCCTATTTTGTGACTCTGAGTCAAGTTATTTAACGAGACAGTTGTCCTGGGTCACCCCATGAAAACAGACATAGTGTCCACTGTACTTACCTGGTTTATCAATAGAAAAAAAATTAAAAATTAAAAGGTGGGTAACCTTTGATACCATCTTACAATTGCTTCCAAAAGTGGTGTCAGATTTGTCCTTACATTTCTCCATTCAGGAAAAAAGAATACCTTTTCCATCTTCAGTGCATACCTTTAGCTCATGTCTTACCTGAGGAAAATGCTTGAATTTAGGAAGATAGAATAAGCTTGTTTGCCCAATTTGATCCTGGGTAAATGGGCTTGTTATGGCAAAAACAAACTCTTTTTCAAGTGGCTTGATAACTGTGTTGTATTTTGCCTTCAGGTGACTAACCACTTCTTGGAATATGTTGCTGTCAATGGCCCTTTAAACAGCAATGTGGCTGCTTCCTGTGCTTTTTTTTAAGAATGCCTGTAGGTTAGGGATTTGTGCTGCAGTCAGGTCAATCAGCACTCGATACCTTCATCAAGCATTATTGCCTTAGCAGCCACTCCCAAATCTTCCCGACACCCCTCTAAGCTTGAACAGCCAACTCATCCAGCTGTTGCTGTCGGACATCCCAGTAAGCAGAGCAAGTTCGCAGTTTTATATGTTTGCAGGATTTGTTTTTCTTTGTTTCCTGTCTTATTGGTAGACCAGTCTTAACAAATGGAGTCATATTGATGGGCACAGTTGTTTGGTGCACTGTCTTAGCACAGTGTGTGATGCAGCTAGCATATTTCACCAGGAAACGTACATTTTCCCAAGTAGAGGACCATAAAATAAAAAAAAAATAGTTGAGCTAGCACCTGCAGGAGAGCAAATGCTCACAGGTCAGAGAGTAAAAGTGCAAGAGTTGTAGATATATGGTCCACCGATCTGGCTCACCCCTCAATTCTTAAGTTGAGGAGCACTAAAAAAATAAAAAGACCTCTGCCCTAGCAACTGCTTGCTACATTTGTAGAAAACAGCTGCTTCAGTCCAAGGAGTTCATAGGGCTTCAGTTCTAAAGTCCTGAGACTGGACTTTCTAATCAAATAAGAAAAAAAAGAACTTTTTTTTTTCGTCTTTCTTTTAAATTTTTACATTTGTAGCAATTTTTTTTCTTCTTTACATTTGCAGCAAAAAGTTGCTACAGTTTATGCTACATATGGTGCACTAAATCACTTCTTTTTAGACTGTAAATGCAATACTGACATTTAAATGCCAGTAATACACAGAAGACTGATTAGCATCTGCCGAACGTGCCTTCTAACAATTTGTTTCTGGAGGGCTGCCCCCTTGCCCCCCCCCCCCCCAACTATGCTACTGCATTCTAGCACAGAACTGTAGCTGGCTCTTCTGGTGCCCAGGGCCGTTGTCTGATCTGGTGCACCACCCCCTCAGCTCTTCATTGAAAGAGCAAAAACCAATTCCTTCTCTAATCATGTACTGCTCCTGTACTAAGGATGAGTGCCAGGTCCCAGCATACTACACCTGTGCTGTCACCCTGTACATGAGAGCAAAATAAAAGGAAAAAAAAACACTTCTATGACCTGACACCTCTCCATGATAGGAGGAGCTCTAGGTCCTAATGCCCTCACCCTCTACTGTTGCTCTCATTTATATCCACACAGAATATAAAATAAAAGAATCTGCCAGTCATGCATCCTAATACATTGCGCCCAGGGAGGTTGCCTCCTTTGCCCCACGTTAGCTACACTTCTGTCCTTGCATATTATTCCCTTTGAATCATATAATGCTTATGATCCTCATATGTTGGTACTATTGTTATAATATACTTAGGCAACAGGAAGGACAGATCAAGAGAATCACATTTGCTGTTTCATAAGCCAAACCAATCGTCCTTTGCATTTCCACTAAGCTAGCTTTCCCAACACTCAGTCACATACAAAACTTTCTTCAACTACAGGTGTGCATACAATAAGTGCATACAAGTTAAACTTAAGGTAAAGCCCAGGTGCAAACTAAAATGGATCCTACCATATTGCCACTTTCACTCTACTCTTTCCCAGGGGTGTGACATCCACCAAAATCTTAGCCCCTGTCCTCAAACTCAACTCACCTGTACTTCACAAGCTATATCTGCTTCCACTTTTCCTCCTCCTTTTAACAAAGGGACCAGCGTACTCCTCCTAAACATGAATCTAAGAAGCCTCTACAACAAAATACTGGACTTCTATACCTGCATAGCATCACACACCCATGTTACAATTGTGATCACTGCAATACGGCTCAAACAGGATACAAAGAACCAGGAAATCCTTCCCCAGTCTACAATATAATCAGAATTTGTAAAAAACATTAAAAGTTGGCAACGTGGTAATTATTTATGAAAACACCCTACAACTTACTGCCTAAACCCACTCGCATCTTACATGCTCCAGTGGAGAAACTTGTGTTGCTGTCCTTGAAATAAACAACCAAAAGTGCATATGTGTCATAGCACTATATATTCCACCTGGAAATAACACTGCATCTGTGAAAGTTCTGCATTGGTGCTCCAGTAATATTCATCATGAAACTGCTATCAGGAGACCTAAATATTGATTGAGAACATGTTGCTTCTGACAACCCCACTCTATCTTTGAATATTTTGGGCTTCACCCAACTCATAACTGCATCAACAAAAATAAACAGGCAGAGCCATAGGCAGCCCATTCTCAACTGGCTCCTGACTAATACTCCAGACAGAATTAACCCCACGGGTTGTCTAGTAGTCATCATCAGTGACCCCTTGCCAACATTTGCAGTATAGTAAACAAACGATGTAATCAAACACACATTTCAATCAAGTACATAGCCTGTGTCAGTTCAACAAAGACAAAGTAATCTCCTATCTCTACAAATACTATTGAATTATCCCAAAAAATATGCCTCTAAAAATGTATCTCATTTCAGTTCCATATTTCTAACCATACTAAAAGAACTAGCTCCAACTGGAACAAAAATATTCAAATCGACCCCAGCATTTTGGCTTAGAAAAGAGACCAGGCAGCTAATGCTCCAACTAGACAAATCCTGGAAATTGTATTCCAGGAACAAAACAGCAAAACTGGCAACATTTCAAATACCTAAGAAACCTATCCAAGCAAAAAAATAGAACAATCAAAGAAAGCCTAATACACCAATTTGCAATATAAGCACCTGTATAATCCCAAACAGGTCTGGTCAACTATGAATAATCGTTTATGCCTTAACCAATCCCCAATACCATCTCCTTCCGTCAGTAAAACTTCAGACTGTACCCACTCAGTTTAACACCTTTTTACTCAGTCAGTCCTCTTTTTAGTCAAAGATGGTCGTACCACAAATCTAACTGCCCCTCCCACTCTATATAACCAGCATTCTCCTTCTCTTCTTCATCCAGTGTCTATCTCAACTCTCCAGTAACACCTCCAGAAACTAAAAACTACAGCTTCAGCAGACCATAACCTTCCAGCAAAATTTCTTAGACTTAGGATCTCTTTGATATCCTATCTTAGTACTGATAAATCCCTCTATTACAGAAAACTGTGTCCCCTCTGTCTGGAAGAAATCACGTGCATATTCATACATCATAAAAGAGTTACCCGTATCTCAGACTACTACCCCATTGTCATTCTGTCACTCCTCTGTAAAATATTATAAAATGCATTAATTCCCAACTCTTGGATCATCTAAGCAGAGCATTCTATCTGCTACCCAACATGGCTTTAGGTCATGTTAAAGCACTCCACCACAGCTCTCCTTAGCTTTACTAATACCCTGAACCCCAACAGAAATGCAGGTAACCTGGTCTTCTCTTTCTTTCTAGATGTGACAAAGATATTTAACACAATCTTTGCACAAAACCTGTTTTTCAAACTCTCTTCTAGTCTGTACTCTTATGGTTCCACAGACACCTTACTGTCCAACAGGGTACAAGTTGTAAAATCGTACCAGTCCCTGCCAGTGTCCCACATTGTTCAATTCTTGGACCATTGTCATTTATTATTTTCATCAACAAACTCCACATATTAATCAAACATGCAACCATTGTTCAATATGCAGACAATGCCACTCTTGTATGCGCTGCATAAAATCTTCCACAGCTTTTAAAAAGGGCCCAGGAATTCTTTTCTTCCATTGAGTCCTGACTGTAAAACTCGATTCACTTCTAACAAATTGACAAACCAGTTTTACTGCTAAATGCTAGGAAAACAAAAATTAATGCTTTTCAAATCTAAGCATATATTAGCAAATAAACATGTTTTTCAAAATTCTCTCAATTCTAGTAACACTACTGTAGAAACAGTCATCCAGACAAAGCTTCTTGGTGTCGCTATAGATGACAGTCTGAAATACAACCAATACATTTCCATAGTCATTTAAAAAAGGCACCAAAAACTTGGCCCCCAATACCATGCTAAACCTTTCCTCACTGACTCTTCTTAGAAGACCATAACATCATCATACATCTTCCTAACTCTTCTTTATGCATCCTCTGGTTTTACAAATCTACATACTACCATTAAAACAAACTCTACTTGTGCTACAACAGAATCACAAAATTTGCAGCAAGCTTTCTATATAGCTCCCATGACTTCAAGGCATTAAAACATCTGGACTTTCTAGAACTACCTAATCATCTAACCTACAACCAGTTACTCACAGCCAATAAACTTGTATACAAACCTGAGAAATGCCAGTTTTAAATGATTCCCTCAAGCTCTACTCTCCACACAGAGATCTCCACTTAACCAACAAATTCTTACTCAGTGTCACCAAATGGAACAACTCTGCAGGGGTCTCTTTATACTGAAATTCTGTAGCAAAATTCTGGAACTCAATCCCTGTCACTTGTAAACAAATTGACAAACCAAGAAATTTTAAACTGGCCCCAAAACAACACCTAAATAATTCCTGGCTATGCACCTGCTCTCACCAAGGATAAACTCACTAAATCTGTTCTCCTGTCACTAAACTTTAACCTACCTCCAACCCTACCCTCAACCTTTTCCTTCACAAATATCTCCCTACCTTTTATTCACAAGTATCTACTTTTTCTTCAACGCTTCATACTTAACACCCCACTCCACCTAACTTATATCCCTGCCTTTCCTCCCTAATTCACATCCACTTATGTTACTTCACCCTCTTCCTTTTCTCCAGTCTTTTTAATACACTCATCCCATCCTGACTACACCTATCTTATCTCTTTCCTCCTATTTCACTACAGTTCACCTCCTGTTATTGTATTTTACCACCTTCCTTTCCTCCAGCTTTCTTTCACTACTGTCTCACCCCACATCTCCCATTTTCCTGCTGCCTTAACCTGGTTTCACATCTCCACCATTCTACCATTACTTTACCATCTTCCAAATCCTACCCCAACCTGTCTAACTTCACACAAATCTGATGATATATCTTCTTCATCCTCTGTACATCTTGACATAGCATAACATATTCCTGATTATTTTAGCCTTTTATTAGTCAAAAACTACTAACTTATTTATCCATTTCTTTGTAAATTGGCCTTACTCTTTATGCTGCAAATCTACTATTTTTATTTTGCTTACTTAACAAGAAACACATGCTTTCACAACTTTTAGTATTTGTTTATCTGTTTCCTCATTAGTGTTGCACTAATTTATGGACAGACCTATGAATATTGTTGCATTTTACCTGTTTGTAATCTAAGTAAAGAATTCATGTTGAGGTTTACTTCCTGGGCCCATACTGAAAAGGGGTTTGTATAGCCCAATTAGTCTTTCCCACAAAGGCAGTAAATAAATGTCAATAAAATAAAAATATATAAAGAACACTGCTTTTATCAGCAAGATTCACATTCTACTAATTGTGATTAACATTATGGTAATTAGAATCTTGCATGAAGACGTGGGGCAGAAGCCATGCTGGATGGCAGAGACATAGTAAAGTTCCAAGCATAATGTGGGGCATTTTTAGGTGGGATGGGGAGGATTGTCAACTGCATTAGTGGCACTAACTGAACAGGAATAAATCAGCTGTGAAAATGGTTTTCTATAAAGATACATCATTGTAATTTTTTTTTTTTTTTTTTTTTTTTTACAGGACTACAGACACGTACCAGCCACTAAGCCTGTGGAATTTAAGAAAAGAAGCAATAAATATCCAGAGAAGAAACTCTATGCCCATCAACAAAGTGAAAAGCATTTTTATACTCTAAAGGGCAATAATGCTTCTCTGAGGAAACGCATAAAAGAGCAAAATATGTTTCATCTGTTATTGTTCAGAGAGTTTCTAAACTACAACAGTTTTGCAGCACTACAGCGTCCCCTAAATAAGACTCTGGTTAGGGACAATAAGTGGAAGGATACAGACACAATCCAGGAAAGGCGTAGAGCCTTTTATTATGACTTCTGCAAAAAATACAACCACTACTTACCTAGAACAAGTTTGGGCCGTTTGGTGTCTAGGATCTTTGTGGAGGAGAAATATCGTATATTGTACTGTGAGGTACCTAAAGCAGGCTGTTCCAATTGGAAGAGGACCCTTATGGTGTTGGGTGGTTTTGCCTCTTCAACTGGTAATATAAGTCATGATGCTGCCCATAATAAAAAGTATCTAAAAAAGTTGGACAGCTATGACTTAAAGGAAATTTATTACCGCTTACAAAATTATACCAAGGTTATTTTTGTGCGTCATCCTATGGAGAGGTTGGTGTCAGCATTCCGGGACAAATTTGAGCACCCTAACAAATATTATCACCCTGTTTTTGGTAGACCCATTATAAAGCGGTACAGGAATAATGCCAGTGCAGAAGCACTAAAAACAGGATCAGGAGTGACCTTCCAAGAATTTGTAAGCCATGTGTTAGATCCTTTACGGCCAGTCAGTATGGACATCCACTGGGAACAAATTAACAGACTGTGCCATCCCTGTTTGGTTAAGTATGACTTTATTGGGAAGTCTGAGACTCTGGATGAGGATGCCAATTACTTTTTAAATCTTATTGGAGCTCCAAAAGAGCTCACCTTCCCCAAGTTTAAAGACAGGCATACCACAGATAAAAGGACCACTTCAGATGTAGTAATACAGTACTTACAGAAGCTTTCCCCTGTGAGCAGAAGACAGATATGTGACTTCTATAATTTAGACTTTTTGATGTTTAATTATACAAAACTGTGTGTATAGCATAATGTGTCTGAAGAGCTGGTGCCTTTGTTACAACAACTGCAATAAAACATAATTCATTTGGTTGGTGCAGTATGATAGGGTAAACACTGATGTTTACCATGTAGTCACTGTTGCAATAACACTAACAAATGGAATATATTCTGCCAGATATACCGTATGCCAGCCTAGAATGCCATTGTTTAGGTGCTCCTTCCTTGTGCACAGTACCTCCCATTTTATCCCTAGACTTGAGTGCTACATGCTCATACATAAGAGACATATGAGAAGCAAACTCCTCTGACCTTTCTTGCCATTGGGAAGCAAGACAAGATCATTTCCTCAGCCTGCCAAACCATTTGGAAAGAACCAGAGCACCTTTGCAAATGAAAGTTGAGTGCCCCATCCCGGACCTTTCCTCTTTTTTCTATTTTGAATTGTGTAGTTTTCTTAATGTAATATAAGAGATGCAACTCCCTTTGTGATAGGTAAAGTCCATATGAAGATGGACATTCTCTGTGTGTTTTTTTGTTTTTTGTTTTGTTTTGTTTAGGACCCAAGCATAACATGTCAGAGTATTCTGTCTGCATGGCTTTCATACCAAAAATCTCGCAGGGCAATCACTTCTCTCTAAAATTTCAGACAACAAACAGCTTAAAGCTTTTGCATGAGACACCATGTCCTCTGAAGTTCCCACCTCAAGCAGCCCTCACAACCAAACAAGAAATCTAAGAAATGGAAGAAGCTGGTACTTCAACTATGTGAAGGAAGCCAGTGGAGTCAGATGTACCCAATAAGGTAGCTGAAAAGTCCATGGACCTTCTAACCATTGGGTCTGTTCCCTCTGTCACAACCTTGCTGTAGGCTGGCATGGAATTCCCTTCAGGCACATCCCATCTATCCAGCCAAACAGCCAACTAAGGCCTCAAAAAGGGTGGGGATTTCTGAAAGTCCAGATGGAGTACCTCAGGTTTTGGTTCACAAGAATGTTTCTGCTTCTGTTGTGGAGTCAAAAGTTGGGTCCTTCACATGTTTCATGTACCTCAGGTTTTGGTTCACAAGAATGTTTCTGCTTCTGTTGTGGAGTCAAAAGTTGGGTCCTTCACATGTTTCATTGGAGATCCCAAACAAAAAGAAACAAAAATCAAAGTATCATACTACTCTAGCCACTCCTCTTTCAAGAGACTCTCATCAGGAATGGCAAGAATTTTCTCAGGGATTATTTAAAGCTCTGATGGACTAGAGTCTGAAAATTAAGATTATTCATCCCAGATACATTTACCTCATAGGTGTGAATTTGAGCCTGATGACAGCATGTCTCCAACTCTCCTCAGGCAGAGCTCTACTATTCAGAAAAGGATGCAGTTTTTCATCTGAGACAGTAGGCAGATTTACGGGGCACATAGAGCTATTGTGGTCTCTTATACGTGGATGATCCCAGGCCTTCTCCTATGTCTTCAGTTCTAGAGGTTTTGGAGGACACCTTTATCTCTGCTTCACTAACCCCCCAACTTCCAACCACCAGTATCCAGAAAGCCTGACGTGTTCTATACAGTTCTAGATTTTCAAAAATTCTTGTACAAAAACCCAACCTCCAATGTGACTATTATTCCCTGTCATGCTGGCAAGCCAGTTAAGCTTTCTTCCTTTATGTAGTGCTCTTCCCAATGGTAAGGACAGTTGGACCATGGATAGATATGGAAAAAAGGTTCATATGTCAGCTGCATTAGCTTTTCAAGGTATTATCAGACATGCATGATTAGATATCTACCATCTTTGACAACATGAGCAATATCATCTGAAACTTTCCTGACAGTGACTCAAAATGAACAGTACAATCCATGATTTCTTCTGCTACTCCAGTGGCATGACACACTAAAAAGTGCATCTGTGATGTGACAGATGCTTCTTCCAGGGCTGCTGCTTCTGCTTCAATGTTGAGAACGTGCTCCTGGTTAAGACAGAAGTCCTTTCCAGAGAATGTAACAGCTAAGCTTTTGGATGCAGTTTTAGATAAAGACTTCCTTTTTGGTCCCCAGTCAGCAGAAATCTTTAAAAAAAGTTAGGAGGAAGGTGTAAAATTATTCAAGAGTTCAAAGAATATTTCCCTTCCTGTCTGCCTACATTTCAAAGGAGTTATGCCATAAAGTCAGATCTTTTTGTGTCATAAAAATCGTGACAATGAAAGGGCAAAAAAATCTACAAAGAAATGGCAATATGAGCCTAAAAATTATTTCAAGGGACCTGAAGGTCCCTTATAGGAAAAACATTACAGTTTCTGTCTACAGCCCCCCCCCCCTGCCCCCACCTTCCAAACAAACTTTCTATAATTTTTTGTCTCCCTTTGGAAAGAGATCTCAACAGACACCTGGGTTGTGAAAAATCATTCAGGATGGTTACAGTCTTCAGTGGAACTCTCTTCTTTTTCAACTCTCAGTTCATCAAGTTTCACTAAACTAACAAGACTCGGTTATTCCAATATTATCAGAACTTTTAACACAAGGAGAAATAGAAACAGGTCCCCAAAACCAAACAGGGAAGGGTTTTTATTCTAGTCTTTTCCTGGTCTCAAGGAAAGCAGGCACTTGGAGACCTGTTCTGAATCTGTCAGTTCTAAACACTTTCTTGAACATCCCAAAATTCAAAATGCCCACTTTTCTCAGCCTCTCCCTCATTTTTCCAAATGCCTTTTATGTCACCCAGGACTTCAAGGATGCTTATCTGCCTGTTCCACTCCATTCTCTTCAAGAAAATTTCTAAGATTTTGTACATTCGGCATGCACTTTCAGTTTGCTATTTTACCTTTTGGGCTTTCCACTACTCCAGTAGTATTCATAAAGTGCATAGCCTCGATGGAAGCATTCTTCAGGCTCCAGGGTATTCACATTTACACTTACCTGGTCAGTTTTCTGCTATAACCCACTTTTCATTACAAAATTCTTCTGTACTTGCAGTTCACAGTCAGTGTCTTTCAGAGTCCTGGTTTCACTGTGAATTTCAGCAACCTACTTCATTCTTATTCTCAGGTGTACATAGGTTGCCACTTAGATTCTTGTCTTAGTATGGCCTTTCTTAATTCAATAAATGTGTTTAAAAAATATCTGAAAGATCACTTGTGATGTAGGGACATTTACATAAAAGTAATCAAACTGTATTAACAAGTTCAAATTAATGAACATTATGTTTCACATATATTGCTATATATCCTATAACCTAAGCAATGTTATATACATTATTTAATTCCTGCCCCTTTTAAACATCTTTATTAAACCATCACTTATGACATATGCAATCATACGTTTCGTAACAGAATTATTTCTGTTCCCTGAGAAGTCTATCTCTGAACACTGTGAGATATGTTTTGAAAGATCTGAGGTATATGACATCAACAGTTTAGGTGATACCTTTTGCTGGATTACACGAGGAAAATCCAATGTTACATAAAGTCCACATGAGTTTTACATTCCCATCCTCTCTTTCCCCACTCATCTCTTGCCATGCATGAAGAAAGAGTGTCATTGATAGATCATGCAAATAAACCTGAATTCAAGAGTTCTGTTTCATATTCCTCCTCCTCCAGTGTGTGTGAACAGATGCCTCAGACACACCCTAGTTCAAACGGCCTCAAATTCTGGGGAATGTAGTCAGAAAGGGACAGAAACTAGCATCTAAATATAAAAGAGATGAAAGCATTGATTCTGGTTCTAAAGTACTTCCATCTCCTTTGGTCCTCAGAAACTCTTCGGGTGCTGACAGACAACACAACTGTTATGTGGTAAGTAAACAGGGAGGCCCAAAGTTCTACTTCCTCGCCAGACTTGCAGTGTTGGCTTGTGACATTGCTATACAAAACAACCTTACTACCATTTTTTTACAACCTGTGGACATCTCTTCAGAACAGAACAGTTTGACAGTTCATTTGAGCAGATCAAGGATAGACATCCCATGGATAATATTAAACGGGGGGGGGGTCCTTCCTTCAGATTGTCCACCCATGAGGTATTCCAACAAATAGATTTATTTGCCTCCAGTCTGAGCAGTGACCTCAAACTATTTTGTTCCAGGATCCATGCAAGGAAGCCTGGGCAATAGATGCCTTCTCCATCTCCTGTATTCTTTCCCCCCTTTTATCTTGTGTATAAGGTCCTTCTGAAGATTCAGAAGGACAAGCCTAAACTTCTCTTGGTGACTTCCTTTTGGCAGATATCACACTGGTTCTCCCTTCTTTTTCAACTGACTCAGGGCAATCAACCATTACTCACAGGATGGACTGGATCACTCAACAGAAGGGCTGTGTCATCCACCCCGAACCAATGACTGTTAATCTCACCAATTGGATGATTCATTTTTGATTCATTTGAGGCACCGGTATTGGCAGGTTGGCATAATGGTTAAGGTGTTTACCTTACAGACAGAAGGTACAGGGTTTGATTCTCACACGGGATAATTGGCTAGGCTTAAAATGTCCCACAAGAGTAGTTAGCCTAGTACTAATCTATGAACCAAGGATGTGCTACAGATAATAAAGGCGGCTAGGAAACCCGCTACAATTAAATTCTATCTGTATCTAAATGGAAGAGATTTTCTGTTTAGTGTCAAAAAAGAGGATGGTATCCTTATCAGTTAGATATGTGCTTTATTCTCCAATATCTGTGTGAGCTACTCAGTTTAGATTAGTCACATACCTCCATCAAGGTGTATCTATCATCCATCTCTGCCGGTCTTCCTTTAAATCAACCTCTTTCTTCATACCGTGAGGAATTGTATGACATCAGTCTGCACATGCTTGCCAGGAAAAACTATTCCTCCTCCTCTTTCTCCTTGGGACCTGCATTTTTAACTTGGAAAATTTGGCTCTGCCACCTTTTAAGACATCTGCTTCAGCTTCTTTAAAGATTTGTACATAAAAATCAATTCTTCTTGTTGCTGTATCTTCTGAAGTTAAGAGTTTCTGACTTGCAAACTCTGATGTCCTTCCCCTCCTTTTCTGCCCCCCATAAGAACAAAGTCCCCCTTAGATCAAATCCATACTTTATGTCTAAAGTGGTTATGGAAATTTACTTAAACCAATCTATTCACATTTCTAGACTTTTTCTTAATATTCAAAACAAGCCTTCACTTTCATGATCTACACAGACAAATGATATTTTATTTACATGACACAAAGGAAATTAGAATAGCTAACCATTTTCTTTGTAGGTAAGAAACAAGGCCTTCCAGTTTCCAAACAAACCATTTCCAGGCAGGTATCCTTTGCTTTCTCCTTTTGCTATGCTTTTCATGGTAAATGTCGACAAAACATTAAAGCTCATTCTACAAGAGCATCCTCTGTAGCTTTTTTCAAAAGCCATTTTGGTATTGGCTATTTGGTCCCTCCTTCATAACTTTAGAAAACATTACAAAATTTATATTTTTTCCAGAACCTAAACTATACTCCAATGTTTGCTGGACTCCAGTTCTTTGTTTTTCCCCCTCCTTGTCCACATAAAAAGCTTCGGGAGTCACTCCACTAGTGAGGATAACCGCAACAGTGGTTGCACAGTTGTGTAAGACCTTATCGTAACATTAAATGTTAGAAAAGATCACTGCTGCAGTATATGTACTCTCCATCCCTTTTTGTTATCCTTTTTTGGTTTGACCGAGGCAGAGTCTGTTTGTCTGAAACTGCCCAGCCTCTATACTGAGTCTGTTCTTTTTGTACTTAGCCTCAGTAACCTGCTAGAGAAATAAAACACTAAGGATTTTGGAGACCATATTTCCCTTATATACCAGCACACAGTCGTGAATAGAGCTAAGATTGGAAGTATGGTACACAAGGAAGGAGGACCTGAGCTTTGGCATTCTGTCTAAGACATATACAAAATGTAGGCTACCTATTGTCGAGTAGGTCACCTTATGCTGTAGGCTGTCCAAACCAAGTGGAGTGGCTGGTTCTTCCCTAGACCAACAAGTTAAAACAAAAGGAAAAGCTTTTTTGAAGTAATCCACTGTTGTATTCCTGTACGTATTTTCCAAACAGACAGCTAACCAGAGTAGAATGTACACATTCTCAAAATCATTGCTTGATTTTGAGAATGTGTCCATTCTGCTCTGGTTAGCTGTCTGCCTGGAAATACCTACAGGAATGCAACAGTGGATTACTTTGAACAAAGAGGCTTTTCCTTTTGTTTTTATTTATTGCCCCAGACATATTGTATCCTTGGCAGGATGCATCTTATTGGTGACCATTACTGCAGCAATGACCTTTTCAGTCATCATCTTATGTTAAGTTCTTCCACAACTGTACTTTCTGTTTAAATTTCCAACTAGGTTACCTTTTTCAGGCATAATATGCTAATTTGTTTATATAATGCTTTAAACATTCTATTCTGATGTCAGTGGTTTTTTTTTTCACTTTTGATAACTCATAGTAAATAAATCAAAGCTGGGACATCCTCACTTTTATATTAGATATCTGTGTTGGCATATGGCACTTAGCTTTTTAACACTGTGCAAACTTTGATTTACCAAAAATAAGTAACCTGACTTGCTGATGTGGAGTTTCTCTCTGTTATCAGACGTATCCTGTTGTGCAGCTTTCTGGTTAACTAACCAGACACAATCTTCATTGTCATTGCATCTTATGTTGACCTGAACAATTCTGATTTGGCCACTTTGATGTAAGTAGATAAAGAAGAAATCTGTATTGATAATCACTGCAGGAGGAGCTATGAAAAAGTTATAACAGATTGCTTTAAGTTCTTACTTATGTAGCTAATAGCTGTAAGACACTATTGTGTTTGCAGTATCAACTGAATAATTATAAAAGGAAAACTAACACAGTGGCCAGTTTTCCACTACTGACCATATGTGTATTGTTAATTCAGGTATAAAATTAGAATAACTACAGGTTTGCAAAATATAAAAAATATGCTGGAAGTGTGGAAGTAGTTCAGTACAGTGGATTAGAGGCACCGAGTTACAAACTTAGGATCACAAGTCTTGAATCCTGTCCATATTTACTCAGGTATTGCACGATACTGAACAAGATGTACACAGGAGTATTGCTTAAGGTAGTTTTCACAGATCATACTATGTAATTTAGTAGATGTTTACACTTAGAATTATCAACCTGCTGTTGGGTGGCAGTGGAAAGCTACATCCTAAGTCTTTCTTCCAGAAAATGCCTCTCACCATCATGACATTGTACATGCTATCATATCATTACCGAGACATACAAGAAGATGGCCCATATTATTTTAGTGTACATTTCAGTGGTACTTCAGTCTATTGCTGGGTTGTTTCAGAGCTCATGTTTTAATTTCTTGGCTCCAGTGCCAAGCATGTTCTAATTCTTAACAGTGCAGCTTGCTTTACAGTTCTGTATTACTGCTTGTTAGTCAGTACACTGTCACTGTCTTGTAGGCCATCTGATTTCACCTCCACCTGCAGCATTTACTGTTTTGTACTGCCTACCTGCCACTCCACTCATTACTAATCCTTGTATCAACAAATACATGTACTGTACCTCTGGAAACAAAGAAACTTCACCCATTGATTGCTGAGCTGGTAGCTCTCTCTTATTACTGAGGAACACCATAATCTGTGGAGGAGAGTATGTCTGTCCATATCACTGTTTTAGTATTCATAACCTAAGGGATCTCCTGCCAAGGATAGCCCAAAGTCCGGCCAGTGTACCATAGCCTTTAGTACTTAACGGCACTGTATATCACACACATGTGCCCCACGCAAAGTGTAGGGCATAATGGTGATGTACACACTCAAATTCTCAAAACTTCTTTGCCACTAGTCTTAACACAATCATTGAACATTGGTATGAACACCTTTCTGCTGTGCTGGTAACATGCTGTGTTTCAGATAAATGCCCTGTTGGGGTTTCTCCTTATCTTTCTTTTTTTATTTTAGTGCAGTTGGGTTCATGTCATTCAGAAGGGGAAAATGTCAATGTGGGAGGCAAATTCTCCATAAAGACCATCTTGACCAGTGTCTTTTCTGTGTGGGTGCTTCCCAGACCATACACAGTATTCTATTTGCCAGGCTTCTGTCCCTAAGACCCTACATAGTCCTCTCTCCTCTTTATCTGTTTACCTTGAAAACCACCGTCTTAAGACGTTAGTTCGAGGTGATGTGGCAAAATCTTCCCATCCTGAGGGTCAACTATCAGCCAAGAAAAAGGCTAAAAAACTTAGGTCTGATGCAGCTGATGTCCATCCTCCCCGGACGTCTCTCTTGAGGCTAGTGAAAGCCCAAAGGATCGTCCTATGGTTGCCTTGAGTTCCTGTGCCATGACCCTACCGTAGGCTAGTATGGATCCAACTTCTAGCACATCCTCATAGGCTTTACAAATGTCTGTGCCAGATGTTGAGGGAGAACCTTGGCTGATTATATTCAAGGGACCAAGGTGGATTTTGCAGATCTTATTTAATTAGAAGATACCTGCTACTGTTATTGAGGGTCACCAAGGGTCTGACCCTATGGAAAACCAAACATATTTCCCCTGCACTTAAGGATTCCCAATGTGACTGGCAGAATTTTATTCAGGAGGGGTGTTATATAATGCTTTAATGGCTTTAAAGCCACCTCAAGAGGTGCCTGTGCCTGTCTCACCCTGGTCTTCCATTCCTGCTAAAGGACCCAAGGAACTAGACTCCTCAGGTGAGGATTTGGATTCTGGGGAACTCTTCTGAGATCCCTTCCTCCTTGGAATAGTGTTCAGATGAAGACAATTCTGTTAGCCCAGATTCCCCTGGAGGAACTGTCTTTTGGGGATACTGTTACTCGTATGATGAAATTTTTTTAAGTGGGATTGCTCTGAAGTCTGTGATATTCAGAAAAAGTATTATAAGCTCCTCCAGATGGAGTCTCCAAAGCCTTCTGCTGTCCCCCCAGTTTTGGCTGCCCTCCTGGATTATTTTTTTAAGCAGCTTCTGTGGGCCTGATTCTCACCCCTCTGCTACCAAGAAACCTGATAGATTATACAAGGTGCCTAATTAATGTAAATTTCTTTATAAATACAGTTCTGCTTATCCTTCAGTGGTATCTGGCTTTTCTGACAAGCCATCCAAGTTGTTGACCTTTACCAAACTGCTTCCTTCAAATTAAGATAGTAGGAGGCTAGGAAAAAAGTTTTATACTGCTGCCACTTTATTCTTTTGGGCCATCAACTACCAGGCTGATATCACCAAGTATGTTTTGGACCACCCTTCTCAGATTTACAAAGTACTTACCGACTCTGAGGGGAAGTCTTTTGCCCTTTCCCTGTTGAGCTCTACCTCTCAAGTTGCTCGCCACTCTGTCAAATGCAGCTATGATGGAGCTGATGCTTCCTCCAGGGCTTCTGCCATTGTTCTGTTATGAGGCGCTACTCTTGGTTTCACCTTCATGCTTTGTCTGATGACATTAAGGTCAAACTACGGAATGCGCCTTTGGGTAATAAAAATCTTTTTGGTGCTGCTGCCATCCTTTTCATGTCTTTCCGGGGGTAAGGGTAAAGCCTTTCAGGAGTTGAAGTATACTTTTGTTTCTCCCATTCCTAAGTTTCAGAGGAATTACCCCCTCCAAATCAGCTTTCATTCACAGGCAGTCTCACCCCTCCATCCAAGGGAAAAAAAGGTTCTAGATGTGGGCCTCTCTTGCTAAATCTACTGAAACCCTTACTTGACAAAAACCTGGTTTTCAAGATAAATCAGGTTCCATTTGACAGTTTGCTTCCCCATTTCCCTTGGACAGGTTCCCTTATCCCTCCATCTCTTTCCATTTCTCTTCCAAATTGGTTAAGGATCATAACAGAGTCTTGGGTTCTGTCCATTATCCACCAGAGATAGTTCATGGTTTAGAAATCCCTTTCTCCTTTTTTAGGCATCCCTCAACCTCCTTGGGAACTCCAATTGCTCCATTCTCGTACCCCCTGCCCAGGTAGGGAGGGATTTTTATTCCATAATGTTATTGGTTTGCAGCAAGGAGGGCATTCTGTGACCAATTCTTGACCTTTCCCAGGTTAATACCTTTCTCAAGATTCCTTCCTTTCGAATGTTGTCTCTTAAGACTCTTTTTCCCCTTCTTCTACCTCAGGCCTTCCTGGTCTCTTTGGATCTCAAAGATACCTACTTTCATTTCGCCATCCTTCCCCCTTTTCAGGACATTTTTGTGTTTCTGTGTTCCATCCTTGTATTTTCAGTTCTCTGCTTTGATCTCTTTACTGCTCAAAAGGTTTTCACCAAATGCTTCATTCCTGTCATTGCCTTTTGCAGGATAAGAGAAGTTTAGATCTTTCCTGTCTGGAAGTTCTGCTCATTCAACCTTCTTCTCCTGATGCTAGGGATCATATTTTTCTTGGCTTCAGGCTGTTTCAGACCATCCCCATGCTGGCACCTCTGCCTCTCCCCAGGGCAGTGTCTATTACTGCATTTTTCCAGTCTCTTCTTCCTCTGGCTTCAGTCATGACCAGGGATTCTCTGAAGGTTCCAAAGTTCATGGTTTCCACCATTCCCATGCTCCCCCTGGCCAGGCTCCACATGAGAAAGCTACAATGGCACTGTGGCTCCCAGGATTGCCACCCCCAGGACTTCCCAGTCTTCTTCCTTCCTTGTGTCAAGCTCAGACTTCAGTGGTGGATTCATCATCTTTCTCTCAACCTGGGGATTCCTTTCCAGGCTCTAGTCCTGACTCAAGAGCTCTTTACAGAATCCTCAGACAGGGGATGAGTGGCCTTCTTTGGCTCTCTCAAGGTACAGAAACTCTGACCTGTTCATCAGAGGTTGGACCACATCACTGTAAAGGAGTGAGGGCTCTGCTCCTAGCTGTTCTTGCATTTCATTTCTTCTTTCATCCTGAACTCCTCAAAATTTTCACAGATATCATCATAGTGATGTGGTATGTCAACATGCAAAGAGGGTACAAGGTCCTATCTGCTTTGCAGACATGCTCATCAGGTCTGGAATCTAGTTCTCCAGTATCAAGTGACTCTTTAGGATGTTTACATTCCCCTGAAGCAAAATCTAGTGGCGGACTCTCTGAGCAGGTCCAGCACACAAGCTCACGAATGGATGCTTAATACAGATACATTCCTGGACATTGTCCATGGTTGGGGTGTTCAAGTAGATCTTTTTGCCTCCCCTCTGAACAGAAAACTTCCTTTATTCTGTTCTAGAGCCCCAAGTCCTCTAGCATGGAAAAAGGATGCCCTCTTTTTTCCTTGAAAGAGGATGTTTCTGTATGCCTTCCTGTGCTACCAGGAGTCTTGTACAAGATCAGGCAGGAGACTCCCAAAATCTTGCTCATAACTCCCTTTTGGCCCAAGCCGCATTGATTCCCCTTTCTTTCTCACTTGGCCAGGGGAATCACCACAAGCTATCTCACTGAGTGGATCCTCTTACACAAGACAAGGGGTCTCTTATCCATCCTCATTTGTCCACTATTCAACTGACACTGTGGGTGATAGGGTTTTAATCCCTTTTAGGCACCTCTTTTTTGAGGAAGTGCTTCAGGTCCTGCAGGAGGCCAGGAAACCCACTACCTGGAAATCATGTTTTCCAAATGGAAGCTATTTTTTGTCTAGTGCCTGTCATACCTTCAGGATTCCCTATCTGTGGAGGTTCATCTGGTTCTCTCTTATTTTTGGGATGTGCTCCATGCTGGGTTAGCATATTTTTCAGTGAATGCTCACCTGTCAACAATTTCTGCTTATCTGCCTGTGACTTCTCCTCTGGCCTCGAGATTTGAGGTCAAGCAATTTCTTAAAGGTGTGCTTCATATCAGGTCACACAGGAAGCCAGTTCTGCCTTCCAGTTGTGTAATTGAAAATTTGACTCTGGCTCCTTTTGAGCCTGCTTCTTCAGTTTCCTTGCCGGATTGTACTTGGAAGGCTGTTCATCTTTTGGCCCTCACTTCAGTTAAGGGAGTGTTTGAACTTCAGGATCTCATGACTGTTCCTCCTTTATTAGCTTTTCAGAGACAAGGTGTCTGTTCTTAGTAATCCTTTATCCATAAGGTCGCAAATCTGGGCAGCTTTTTATTTCCATTCGTCCCAGGTTTTTGAGTTTGGCTGTTTCTAAGCAAACCATCTCTTCCTGAATTTCTAAGGCCATTTCTTTTTGTTATTCTTTTCATGAAAAATGTCTTTCCTGTTCAGTAAAGTTTCATTCTACCAGGGCTGTTGCCTCTTCTGGTGCTTTTTTCAAGGGGCTGGATACCATTTCCATCCTTGAGGCTGCTACTTGGTCCTGTCTTCATACTTTCAGTAACATTACAAGTTGCGTGTTATTTCCAGGGCCAGAACTGGCTGTGCTAGGGTTATCCTGCCTGGGTTTCTGAAGGGCTGTTGTTCTGTGCTGTCCTCCTCCCAAGCTGCTTCTTGAGCTTTTCTACTCTCCCTTAGGTTATAAGTCCTACAGCAGTGGTATGGAAGCACATAGTACAGTTGTGTAAAATCTTACCATAACAGTAGATGTCCTTCTCTTCACTGTTGCAGTATTCGCTCCCTCCATCCTGCCCCGTACTGTAGTTTATCCTTTTCTTGCCCTCCTGGCCGAGGGGCTCTCTTCCTTTTTCTCCTTCTGCGGATGCACAGGTTTTTCCTTTTCCCTAGGGACATTCTGTTCCTTCTGGAGCTTTTCCAATTCTGAACATGTGCATCCATTCATCACCTTAATGCCCTACACCTTGTGTGGAAAGTGTACTTGTGAGTTAAAGTGCCTATAAAGTACTAAAGGCTTTGGTAAACTGGCCGGAAATTGGACTATCCTTGGCAGGAGATCCCTTAGGTTATGAATAATGCACCAGTGAAGAGAAGGACAGCTACTGATATAAGGTTTTACACAACTGTACTTTCTTACAGTTCCTTTGATATGTTTAGTCTGTCTCATCCTGTCCTGGAGTGTTTATTCAGAACATTAAACTAATTAATCATGGATGTCCTATTTATGGTAAAAAAATGAGTAGATGGCAGAAAAAAATATTAACAGAATTTAAGGCATTGAAATGGTAAGCCTCTTTAGTGATTGTGTAAATGAGTCTACATATACTTGATTGCAAAGAGACTGAAATATATGCCTTTTACTCCTTTGCAAGTTGAATTTATGACCCTCTTCTTTTCTACATTACATGAATTGAGTGCTGCGGTGGTACAGCAATAGCATTGTTGCCTCACAGCAAGAGGTTCTCCTGTTCAATTCTCTACTGGAGTGCATTCTGTGTGGAGTCTGCATGTCCTCCCTGCGGTCGGCCTCCGAAAGACTTGCGTGAATAGGCGTGCCTTTGCTGAGAGTTGGGCGATGGGCTGGCAACTCGGCACCATAAAAAAAGCCTACTGCCAATAATTAGCAGACCGGAGTTCCGCTGTGGTGACCCCTAACTGGGAAAAGCCGAAAAGACAAACAATAACATGAATTGAGGGCAGTCATAATTTGATCCATAATTAAATGTCTAGTTTTTGAAATATTTTTCTGGAATAAATTAGCTTGTATGAGCACGACTGCCTCCCTATAAACTGAATTTTGTTAATATTAATTGCACCAGTTGATAAAATCATGTAATCTGAATTCCAATCCCAAACCAATTCCATATCTATTCAGCCCTTAAAAAAGGACGGAATGTCATTTTTAATAATATTCAGATGTACACATGGATTTAAAGTTGATGTCAAATAGGAATTATCAGCTTCTTTTTTAATAATTTCATTACTGACATTTCCAAATGAGTTAGCAGATTTGCTTCCTGTGTATAGAATTTTAATGTGATTAATCAAAAAGCAAGTCTAAAATTGTTAGAGACTAGAATATCTTTGTATTATTTCCTTTCAAAAATTCTCATGTTTTTGCTGAATACCACAGACAGATCCTGATTTTCACAAATCTGTTGTTTTGCACACAATAATGCAACATTTTTGGAATTGTTTTTGTAACTCCATGAAAGAAACCTTAAGAGCCATGCATTAATCATCAATTCCATTTGCTAATGAAGTTACAAAATACTGAACACATATACAGGGTATTTTTGGAGGCTGTAGATATCATTATATACGTCAACTGAACATGGACTTTATTTATAAGCAATTGATTCATTTTCTAAGTTTCAACACGGTTATTATAATTGGGTTTATTTAAAAAGTATTACTGAATTTGATGACTAAATGTATTTACAGATGCAGTGCATACCGTCATGCGATATTGTTCTGCTGCTATGAGGCAGTTTGATTATGTTCTTTCTTTTTCCTTGCCAGCATATAGTTTCTTTAAAACACACTGCTCTTTGTAAGGTGTATCAATAATTTATTTTTGGTATGGAATAGATCCGCTTCAGAGTTGATTTTTAAGATAAAAAAATTAAATGTATTTTATATATTTTACTTAAATTCTTTGGTTCTTTGAATTTGTTTATCTGGATATAATTTTTTTCTGGTAGAAAGACAAGGCCAGATTCATAAAGGTTGCCACGTAGTTTACCATATGTGTACACTTTTTGTACACTTTCTGAATTCAAGAACAGTCCTACCATAGTGCTTGTGCTGTCTGTTCACTCAGAAAGGTTACAGTAGGTGTACACATAGTGTACAGTTTGGGGTATACACTTTGCGGTAACCTTTATGTATCTGGCCTAGAGTGTTCTGAATAGAAAACAAAACTGCTGGCATTTCATTTTAATATGGCATTAGTGTTTATCTATTCCCTTTGCTTAAATCTTTTCCATATAAGAAATTTGTACTAAATGGCAAAATGTCCTAATAACATCAGCTTGTATAGTCATATTTTTTTACAAATGGGGTTATTGAAAACATGCAGTTGTTAACTCATACTTAAAATGTGTGGTCTTGAATGATGTAGACGTTTCACTACAATGGATTCCCACAGACCAGAAATGGGATATTTATTTTATTACTGATTTTGTTCCATGTCTTAAGACCAGTAATTAAAATGCATTTATCATAGCCCTGTGACTTAAACAAGTACTGCTATAATAATAGTAATATCGTTAAGGAAACATTGCCCTCTGTGCTAGGCTAAAGAAGGAAACGGCATCTTTCCTTGTAAAGACTGTTCTAACTGTCAATATTTTGTAGAGGGTTCAGCTTGATATGTGAATGGAATACATTATACCTCTATTCATTCTTGGATGTAGTTCATTATTTTCAAGTTCATGTAATATCCCCTGAGTAATAGGCCACGGTGGTGCAGCAGTTAGTGTTGTCACCTCACAGCAAGAGGCTCTCCAGTTCAATTCTTGGCTGGAGTGCCTTCTGTGTGGAGTTTGCATGTCCTCTCCATGGTCAAGTGAACTTTAAAGACATGCAGGTAGGTGCGTGCATGAGTGGGTGTGCCTTCTTGAAGGTTGGGCGCCAGGCTGTTTGCTCAACACCGTAAAAATCCACTGCCAATCATAAGTGGACTGGTGACACGCTCTGGTGACCCATAACCAGGAAAAGCCGAAAGATGTTACTTTAGTATTTAGTTGGAAACAAGTATAAAGATATATTCAGCAGTATTTAAACTTATAAGAGATATCACAGTAGTTTTACAAAGGGTTGAGTTATAAACTATTGTTAGTGCCATGCTCAGACTTGGAATTTAGAGTACGTGTCAAGTAAGTCCACGTTACATCAGTAAAAATTGGAAGATTATTGTAGCACAAAGAACTGTGAAGTATTTTGAGGATAATCTAGTACTACAGAGCATAAAAAATAAATGAATGTAAAATATCTGATATAATAGCACTGTTTGCTGTGCTTAGTTTAGTTAGAGAAAGTGAAGAGTTGTACAAATGATTGTATTTGAAGATTAAACATTAAACACTGTGTTTTTTTGCCAGCTTTTTATAACATTACACGTTTTTGTATTTTGATAGGTTCCCTTTTTGCCTGGAATAATTAATTTAATTAATTGGTTGATTAGTTCTCCAAGTGTTTTGTTACTGCCTTATTTTGAATCATTTGCAGAGTTCTATAAAACTTATTGAAAATTCATTATGTTTCTTGAAATCCTTGTGTCTGATATATCAGTGTCATGATTTAATAAAATAAGTACTTATTCTGGTTTCCTGAAATTCCATATGGTTAAAAGGAGAATTTGATATAGTATATTTGAATACACAGTATGCCCATGAGATATAAAAGAAGTCTAATCAGGTTTTTCTGAGCAGCCAATCAGTAATCAAGGCATAATTTCTAGATATAGCTAAAGTTATTAAATAAATGATCAGATTTTAGAACAATTTATAATATGCACAGCACACTACCGAAACCACTTAGTCCAAGTCCAGTTTTTAAAATGAACTCTAGAATTCCTCACGCTACATAGGCTAATATGAACTGGGGAGTCTTTTTCCCAATTCTGAAATGATTGTCAGACACACCTCATAGTAGGAGTTCTAAATTTTACATTGATGTTGAATATCAGTCTAAAATGGTGGAGGTCCTGCATGAAACTACCCTGATCTTTTTGAAATCTGCCCAGGTGTAAACAGGAGTGAGTCTTGTGATACTAGCATGGGTAAAAGGCTGACTAAAAGAAAGGACACAGAAGGGTAACCATAAATGATTTTTATCTGTAAGAGTGGATATTCAACATGTAGATCACCGCTGCAGTAAACTAAGCTGTTTGGATCCTGTGCCTGTGACTGGACAGCTTTCAAATCTTAAGGGCACTTTCCACACACACACTGCCAAGAACTTGAGGGGAACTCAAAGATTAGCCAGAGCTTTTTGGCTTCCAAAGAGCATTCCTACAGTGAGCCACATGGGACTGTTGGTCAGTTAACAATCCATCAAGGTTGGGCAGGTAAGCCTCCTTTTGGTGAAAGTCTTCCACTGTATTTATTTTTGTGAAGAAGACATGTTTTTTTTTCTGACTAAAATGATGTTTGCTAGGGAACAAAGTGTTTTATGGGACTGTCATTGCATTTCTAAAGGAATTTGTCTAAATGCTTATGTGAACCTTTTGTGTAAACTAATCTATTTTGTGAGATAGTTTTCCAAGAGTTTTTGTTGGTTTGTGAATTTAGGGCAAGATATTTTGCTTATAGGGAACTGTCAATAGTTTCCTTACCTCAGTAAAGCTTGTTCTGTAACCACAAAGGAAAGCACATCGACGTCAAACCAAACACTGAATGAAAACATTCTTTGTGCTGTACATTAAAATGTCCTTGGTTGGATCTACTTCAAGTGGTTTGGAATGCAGATATTTTGCGGCACCCAGACTTTTTGTTCTGGTTCACTACTACTACTTCTGTACTTTACATTTTACCATCTCAACCATTTTCCTCTATTACCCTGTGAAGTCTCATTATCAGCTAACCAATGGAGCAGATACCAGCTTCTGCAGTTTTACCTTCCCCTATCTGCAAGAGGAAGAAAGTTGATAGGTATTCGCTTTGTGTCAGCCCAGCTCTTTTTGTGCCTCAGCTGTGGGTGAGTGACTTTGCTGTGGCTGCTTCTGGTTCATCAAACCCCTCTTATCTTTATTCCTAGTCCATCTGGTATTGAACCTACAGCCGCCAAAGACTGGAGGGTAGGCACATCCTCTGTGGCTGTAACGATGCCCCTAGTGTGCAAGGGAAAACCATTTTTGTCAGTCTCAGATGAAGGGACAGGTGAAAGTTCTTCACTCAGCCAGGATAAGAAAACTGAATCTGGGAAGACTGTCTACTATGTCTTTTTCCATGAAGGTTCCCAGGAAAATGGAACATAGTGTGAAAACTATTTCTATAGACAAGGAAGATTTGCTGGGATGTCCTAAGGAGCTCATTAGTGCTTTTTCCTTGCCTACCACTTCCTAAGAAGGAAAATAAAGAGTACCCCCTCCTGACTTTGATTTTCAGTTAGAATGGTGGGAATTGCAGGTAGATGGTTGTACTTCAACGTTTCTCTCTTGAAATATTTATTTTCCCGAGACTTTATTGAAGATGAAAGCGTTTTCTCAGTGGGAACATAGTGGAATTTATATTTTACATTTGTATTTTGATTTGTTCTAGTTGGATATGCCTAAATCAGGTGCAGTTCCCCCAATTTTGCCTGGTTTACAGAATGGTTTTCTTACAACTTCTATTTTTACAATCAACTTCCTGCCTTCAGGAAGTTTGACATGTTATATAGGGTACCCGAGACACATACATATTTGTTTTCCAACCCTAAAGTAGATCCAGCCAGTAATTTCTCTACCAACCTGTTTCTGCTAAACAGAGTACTGCTGCTAACCCCATTCCCTCTGACAAGGATGGGATATTTTTTGACAAGTTGGAGAGAAGTTATATTATTCTACTCCTATCACTTGCACAACTTTGAACTTTCAAGCTCATATGTTAAAGGGACAATCCCAGAATTTCTTTGTTTACATTCCACAATGTTTACCTTGAGGAGTGTGTAATTCTGAGCATGCTCGAGACTTGTCTGTGTAAGGTAGGTGGAGGGTTACCTACAGGAAGTTTCAGCCTTTTAATCAGTCCTTTTTTTCCTGATCTACTCACAACACCGCTTAGGTTGAGCCATTCATTATTTTAGCTTGTGGCTTGTTTTTCAAAGAAAGACATCTTCTAAATGTTTTTAATGACCTGCCTTCTCCTGACTTCTAGTTTCTGTGGAAAAGATTAGTAAACAGAGTTATTCAGTCTTTTTTGGGATGTTAATTAGCTTAGCCAGTGGCTTTTGTCTTTGCCGAACAATAGTACTTCATGGATTTTATTACATGCTGCTAAAGAAAGCATGTGTGATTCAACTCACAAATATTAGTACATAGGTTTGTACTAGGCTATTGGCCCTGGAGCCTTTACAAGCCTAGTCCATAAGAGTACTCTGGCATCGTGCCACCCCACCTTCATTTCCAGTGCCTCTGGCGAGTAGAGCCACTGGAGTGATCCCTGGGGTGAATTTTCTACTCCCCATCCACTCATCAAGATTTCTCTTGAAGAGGGCCAGTGAGGTGCTCTGCTTGACATGTATGGGAAGTATATTCCATAGCATGGGCAGTCTCTGGGTTATGAACCTGTATCTCCAGCATGTTCTGTTGATTGGGGTAATGTGGTTGAGGTCTCTGGAGCGTGTGGTGTGGAGGGATTGGGATTTCTTTAGATGTAGCATTTCTAACAGAGCTGGGTCAGACATGGCTTTGTAAGTCAAGCAGAGATCGCCTCTAAGTAGGTGAAATGAGACAGAGAATAGTTGGAGTTTTTTGATTCTGTCTATAAAGGACAAGTGTTTAAGGCCTAGGATCCTCTTTGTGAGGTACTTTTGCGGCCTCTCCAGTTGTTGCAGGTGTCTAGTGAGGTACATGCCAAATGGGGCATTGTACTCAATGATTAGCCTAATCAGGGAAGAGTACAGAGGGACAATGACATCTTTCTTCCTGGATGCAAAATGCTTTGTAATGAGATGTGCCACATAGAAGGACTTTCTGACCACAGTGGCAGTGTGGTGATCAAAAGACAGGTTGCTGTCAACTTGTGTTCCCAGATCTCTTATAATCCCTTCTGTGTTAAGTGGACTACCATCACTGTAGTAGTTCATGGGAACTGTGTTTTTCCCAAAGAGGAGGATGACCTATTTTCTGGCATTGAGCTTAAGGCCATAGTTCTGACACCAGTCGGTCTCAGTGAGGCCTTTCTGTAGGATGTCAGCATCACTTGGGGAGTTAATAATGGCTCCCAACTTGCAATCGTCTGCAAACTTTGTCAGCCAGATTTCCTTCGTGTTGCCCTGGACTTCTGCAAAGTAGATACCCAACAGGAGAGGACCCAGCACCAGTCCCTGTGGGACTCCACTCATGACTGGTCAGCAGTCTGACATGGAGTCAGCTACTTTCACACTGTGGGTTCTATCTGTGAGCCAGTTTGCAACCCACCTAGTGATATAGGGGTTGATGCCTAGCTTAGTGAGTTTCTCTATGATTCCTGAGTGGGGAATGGTATCAGAGGCCTTGGCCAGATCAAGGTTGGTTGTATGAATCACCTTGCCTTCATCCACAGCTCTGGTGACTGACTCAAAGAAGTCGACCAAGTTGAGCAGGCATATGATCTACCCTTCACAAAACCAAACTGTGTGGGATCCAGAGTTTGGAGATTCCCTATATCCTTGTTTATTAGGTCCATGATGATGCGTTCCATAGCTTTGCATGTCAGACGTCAGGCTAATGGGGAGATAGTTCACAGGGTTTGTAGTCACTCCTCCTTTGTGTAGAGGGATGACTATAGCAGTGTGCCATTCAGTAGGGACAAAGCCTGAGGTGAGGCTGTCATTGAACAGGGCACACAGGTGAGGTGCCAATTCACTCTGTAGTTCATGTACAACACAGCCAGGGATATTGCCAGGTGCCATAGGAGTTGTATTCTTGGCCTTGGAGAGTGCTGTTTTAACCTGTGCAGCAGTAATATTGCGTGCCTGGCAATCTACTGAAATTGTGATTGGTCCTTTGGGGGGAGGAGTAAAGTTGGTACTGAATCTGTCGGCCAGTATATTGGCAATATCTGTTGGCTTGGTATAGGGGGTACCATTGTGCAGTGCAAATCTGGGTATTGCCGTGGAGGTTCTTTACATAACTATATAGAAGGCCTTGTGGTTGTCTTTACTATCTGTTGCAATTCTGTTTTCATAGCTAGCTTTAGAGGATTTGATGAGGGATCTCAAGTTTTTGTTGAGGCTGATAAGGGAGTTTTTCTGGTCTTGGGACTTCACCTTATTTCTCATCAGTTTCCTTCTTCTGTTTTAGAGTTTGTTTATGGCTGGCGACCACCAGATTGGCTTCATTTTTTTTTGGAGGAGAGCGTCTTGGTTCTTTTGGGTATGGCGAGATCCATGCATTTGTGTACGTGTTCGTACAATGCATTGGTGTATGGTTCAGCAATCATGCAACTATTCTCCATTTGCATGGGTGCCGTGAAGTTAGCCACTTCTGTTCTTAGGAGCCCAATGTTAGCTTTGGGGAAGTTTTTCATGGTGGCTACCTTTGCGGGGGTGGGAGGGATGTGGATTTCCAAGGTGATTAGTTTGTGGTAGGATCTAACTGGGAGGAGGTGACTATTGGTGTAGAGCAGTGGATGCCCATGTTAGTAATGACCAGGTCAAGGATGTTGCTACCTCCAGTGGGGGTAAGAACGAGCTGGTCCAGAGCATTGGAATTAATGAATTCCAGGAAATGTTGGGCAAGTGTATTGGTGCATAAGTAGTTTTCCCAGTTAATGGAGTGGTAGTTGAAGTTGCCCAGTATGAGAGTGTTAGGTTGGACCCTAATATTCTCCAGAGTGCTTAAGGGCATGCAGTGATAGTCTTGGGACATGGTTGGGGACCTATAGCAGGCTATGACCTGAATCGGTGTCTTACCAAGTGTTAGCTGCACCTGAAGTATTTCAGATGCATTATGCTGGGCTACCAGTCTGAAGGTGTGCACATCCTTTATGAATATGGAAACACCACCGCCTTTGGAGCTTCAGTCCAAGTTCTGGGGCCGAATGGTGTGGAAAGATTGCCTGGTAGTGCAGGAGTGCCTTCTGCTGCCTTGAACCAGGTCTCTGTTACAGCACAAATGTCAGTATTCTCCATTTTAAGGAGTGCTTCGAGCGAATGCATTTTTAGATTTAGACTTCTAGCATGGAGTTCTCTATTCCTTGGATTTCATCTTAATTGATGCCTACTTTGGAATCCACATCGACTGCATTTTGTAGTACAGGCATTGCATCTTGCTAAATTACTGGATTTGCTCATTGTCAGTTTCTTTGATTCTATGTATTTTAACAATCTGTGCAGTTTTTCTCATTCAAAATGAGAAAGAACGTATTTTATAATGTGTCTGGTAGTACCATTCTCCAAAGAAGTATTATGTATTTATTTTCTGTACTTTCACTTGACCTATTATTTTTTCATGCTGAGTTCTGTATTTCCAAGTTTACTGCAGCCTGTTTCATTAGTTTAGTTATTAGTCCTACAGGCTGTGATCCAAATTTCTGTACTGGCAGAGAGATTATGCAGCAAAATGGCACATTATTTGAGCTGTATCACACACCTCTCTGTCATATCACCACAGTAAAATAACGAAAGCTAAATGTAATATTTGCTTCAGTACATGCTCTTGACTGACTCCTCTACTTGCTTTTCAAAAGTTTCAAACATAACATTCCCATCAGTGATGCTTTCATACCTTGCATTGCATGTGTACAGTTCATTTCTGATGCTACTTTCTGCAGCTTTATCACCATTCTGTTATGAATCACTGCCTTTCATTTTGTCCTGATCAAAATTCACTGTTTCTTGACTACCTTACCAAATATATCCTTGAATTTCAGCATATTTTATTTTCTTTGCCAATGGTTCTAAATATAATACAAATAGCAAAGGGGAGAGAGGACACCCCTGCCTGATTCCTCTGCTCAAGCTCACTAGTTTTCATCTTGGATCCCTCATATATCCTCCTAATCAACCTTAGAATTTTATCAGGGAATAAAAATGCTTCCGGTGCTCTGCTGCTAAGGTCACAGCCTACTCTGTCAAATACTTTCTTTGCAACAACACCAACAACAGTGGTATTTTCTTACATTCTGCTTCCCTCTGGATCATCAGTGCTCTGTTAATGTTGTCAAAAGTTTGCCTCCCCTTCACAAAACCACATTGCTCTATATCTATCACTTTTCAGCATCACTTTTGCCATTATTGTAGCCATTATATACATAAACACTTTATAATCATGGTTCAGTATTGAAATGGGATAGAATGAAGCTGGATCTGATGGATCTTTACCCTCTTTAGGTATTACAGCTGTCAGCAATTTCTTCCATGATGATGGTACTTCTCCTCCTCTTAAACTACTGTTAAACAAAACCTTCCAGTTCTTTATGAGTTTTTTCCCTTCTAACTTCCAAATTTCCACAGGCATACCATCCATTCTTGGGGACTTTCCTATAGATTGGTTATACATCACCATTGTTATCTCATCTCTTCCTATCCTAACTTCTCACTTATTACTTACCTATGAATTGGAGAAGCCTGGATAATGAATCCAGTGTGAGACTAGGATAAAAATGTCTCCCAGTACCTTAACGACTATGATGTACAGTTTACCTGAAGCTATTTATTTTCTTTTGGGAAAGTTTTTTTTTTCTCCTAAGGCTCTCCCAAATCATGTTGCATGTGAATACAGAAAGTATAGTGGAACCGAACAGTGATGATTCGTGTACTGAGAGGTGGTGAGACATGCCACACTGCCAAAAATCACTCATTATTTCCTCAGTTACCTACTTAGTCTCATTGCATAGGCCTAGTAGATTTGGAGCTTATCCTGAATAGGGTACCGCCAATGAACTGCTAGGCACATGGATGCACAATACAGTAAGAGCAAGTGAAGAAGTGTAATTTCACCGCACATTATGTAATTGGATGTGGGAGGAAATGCTATATCAAAATTCACAGGCCGATTGTACAGATTCAGGTAAAGGGCCACCATTTGTAACTGAACTGGGGACATAAGTAATGCAAGGCAGTAAATGTGATTAAATCATCACTGTGCTACCTCAGATATAAATGTTCCATGTACCTAATATGAAGATTCTGGTCCTCCAGAATAAGCTAAGTAAAATACAGCTTTCATTCATAATCCCATGACACAAGTATAGCATACTCAATAAGTGATCTAAAGCAGGCTTTAGCACTTCATTAATGTCTAATGAAAACATTTCCGCCAGTGATCCATTTAGCAGTTTGTCCTTGCCTGCACAAGTGCTACACTGACACCATATGAAACATTTCACCCAATGATCCCATAAGTAGTTTGTCCTTGTCTCTATAAGCAGTCAACTGTCATCAAATGGAACATTTCCCCCAATCATCCCAGGGCAAGCACTTTTGCTAAGATCAAATGAACCATTTCTCCCAAATACACATTCAGTAGTTTGTCCATATAGGGCCAAGCACTTCATGAACTTCAAATTAAATATTTCCCCTAGTGATCCATTTCATAGTTTGTCCATGCCCACAAAAGCACTTCACTGTCACCAAATGAAACATTTCCCCAACAATCCCTTATGTAGTTTCTCCATGTTTGTCCATGCATTTCACTGACACCAAAATAGTCCCTTCAGTAAGTTGTCTGTGTCTGCACATGCATATCACTGACACGAAATGAAACATTTCCCCAACAATCCCTTATGTAGTTTCTCCATGTTTGTCCATGCATTTCACTGACACCAAAAAGAACATTTCCCAAAATAGTCCCTTCAGTAAGTTGTCTGTGTCTGCACATGCATATCACTGACACGAAATGAAACATTTCCCCCCAAAATGTCCGCACAGATACTTCTGTTATGACAAAATGAAAAATGTCATCAAATGAATCCTTCTGTAGTTGGTCCATTGTTGCTGAAGTCATTCACTGGCACCAAATAAAACATTTCCCCCATGACCCTTTCAGTTGTTTATCCACATCTACATAAGTACTTCACTAACACCAAATCAAACTTTCCCCACGATCCTTTCATTACTTTTTCTATGTATGCCCAAGCACTTCTCTGACACCAAATGGAACATTCCCACCAATCATCCCTTCAGTACTTTCTCCATGTATGCACAAGCACATCACTGATGCCAAATGAAACATTTCCCCCAAAGACGCCTTCATGAGTTTGTCCATGTTGGCCCAAGCACTTCACTGACATCAAATGAAACATTTCTCCCAAGTATCCCTTTAGCTAAGAGGTTGAGAGATATACCACTGCTGAAGCAATCTTAACCCCAACCCCCACCCTAAAACGCAGTTGTGGAGCAGAACATGCATGCTAACACAAATCCTGTTGTTCAAGCAACTTTGCAGTTTCTGTCTTGAGCTTAGAGATCAGGAGGTCTGAAACCACTGCTGCTGCCACTGCTCAATCTCTTTCACTCTTCACATTTGTACAAATGCACACACACAAACGTGCACACACTCACATGCTCACACGCACACATACACATGCACGTGTGCACATGCACACAAATTTTTTTATTTATTTTTTTTTTATTATTTATTTTTTTAGATTCTCTAACAAAAGTTTGTCTGAGTCTAGGTATACCGGCCTCTAGAACATTTCAGCAGCATATGGGAGATGCCTTATAAGTATCCCAGGCAGCTGCCATTCAAATTCTCTTGCATTTTCTGGCAGCAATGTGCACCAAGGTGGATGATTACATGCACTTCCCAGCAACAGTGTTGGATTAAAGAACTGCCATGCAGCAATTCTGTACTATAGCCAATTTTTCCTGAATCCTCTGTGAAATAGACTGCACCCACTTTCCATTTAAAAACACCTGCTGTACCTGATGTAGAACTGTACATCAAAAGAAAGGGATGTCAAATGGTGTGCTCAGTAGATCCCTTGTTATTAATATCATGGTGACACACTCTGGTAGTGTCCATGATGCTGCAATATGAAGGGAAAGTGGTCTGAGAGCTGCTTTCCAACATGGTGAAATACCTGAGGGACTACTAGTCAGTAAGTACAAGACCACAACTACGATGTAATCAGAATCCACACCTGTCAGCATTAAGCATGAGGGCAACATATATTTTGGTGGTATGATTTGAGGCCAGTAACACTATCTCATCTGGGGAGGGAAGGGTGGCCTACCTCTAGTGACATTCCTCACCCTCTCATAGCAGCAGTCTATAGGCGGCACTGAGGATCGTGCCAGAGTAACATGACTGACAGGCCTCACTGGATCTGTTGTGACTGCCCAAAGCATTGATCATGTTTGGAAGGCCTGTTAGCACTTCATTCCTCTGGACAGTATTGCCTGTGCATCCAAGAAGACTGCAATCATGCTTGGGAGGAACCTTGATTATAATTTCATTATGTCTGTGCGAGAAATTGTCTTCCCTACTTCTGACTGACATCTGGAAGACAGTGTAATATGCAAATGTTATACTTTATATGGAGGATCACATATTGATATGATGTTACAAGCATATGCCAGTTAACTATCTCACCTCTCAGGTACAATATAAACCTGTGCTAAACAATCAGTTTCATGTCTTTTACTGTTGTGAATAGATAATTAGAATAAATATGAAAAAAAACATCATCACGTGTACAATCCTTTAAAAAGTTGCTTAGGTCATGTGGGATTTAAACCCATGGCAATGGATCTCATAACAAGTAAGGGGGCAACCACACAACAAATGTGCCATAGTAATGGTGTTCCACATTTGCATGCACATCCAAACAAAAGGAGCATGTGTACTCCAAGAATGTCAGATGTCTGTCCTGTATAACCACAGTCAGGGATGCACATCAAAACAAATGTTACTGTCATAAAATGGTATGCAAAATGCATACTGCAAGTTATATAGAAACAGTGCAGAAAAAAAAATCAGCATATTAAAATGAACTGTTATGCACTTGTGGCAAAATATCAACACAATAAATAGTGAACCATCCTCATGTTGTTTCTACCAGACTGCATGCACTAACAACCACTGCTATATTACTAAGCATCAGAAAGTATCAGTAAACTAATCAGTGAACATACAACTTACAGAAATCAATACAAAAAATAAAGCCAGCACCTCGAATGGTTCCAATGAATAAGATTTATTGCACCAAAACTAGACCGGTTTCAGCTGTTAAGCTTTCATCAGTAGTTACAATCACAAAATGAGAACTGCTCCTTATATACCCTTCAAGGAAGCAATGACATCACTTCCTGTCAAAAAAGAAAAATCATTAATAAAGTTAAAAATAAAAATAAATGGTTATAAAGCATACAAAGAAAGTATTGTCCACCTTAAACTGTACCAAACTATCATAATACCAGTTGGCTAGAAAATGAAATGTTACCTTGGTGTAGTGAAGAAGATATGTGCTGTATAGAATAAAAATATGGTTAGCACAATTGGACATGATTTCATGAAATTCACTAGAACATTATAATAATATCAATAAGTCATATTGAGGTAACAATGTGAACACACATCAATACGAAGTGAAAATGCTTGAGAAAAACAAATGTAATAAATATACATTTTAGGTAAATCACATTTTATCATTGAGCCCTGGTGAGAAAAGCCCACCGAGTTTAACTATCCATCTTTTTTCTTTTTTGTTTAGAATGTCATGCCATCCCGTTTTAAATGCCATGGATGACAACTCTTGTATGCAGAGAACATTAACAAGGGACAAACTAGTTGGTACATATCCCTGTGGCCATTGCAGTTTTTGTGGTTATATATTCAAAACTAAAAGTTTCACAAGCAAAAATACTGGTCAGTTACATGATATGAAATTTTTTGGAAATTGCAGTTCAGACTGGATTGTTTATCTAGCTACCTGTACGTGCCAGGCCTTCTATGTTGGTCAAACATCTAGACAATTTCGTATCAGGATATCAGAACATTTGGGTGATATTAGAAATTGCAGGCTAACAAACGCACTATACAGACACAATATTAAGCATCCCACCACAAAATTTTCATTTTGTATTATTGATAACATCATTGGAAATCGGGCATTTAAAACGGGATGGCATGACATTCTAAACAAAAAAGAAAAAAGATGGATAGTTAAACTCGGTGGGCTTTTCTCACCAGGGCTCAATGATAAAATGTGATTTACCTAAAATGTATATTTATTACATTTGTTTTTCTCAAGCATTTTCACTTCGTATTGATGTGTGTTCACATTGTTACCTCAATATGACTTATTGATATTATTATAATGTTCTAGTGAATTTCATGAAATCATGTCCAATTGTGCTAACCATATTTTTATTCTATACAGTACATATCTTCTTCACTACACCAAGGTAACATTTCATTTTCTAGCCAACTGGTATTATGATAGTTTGGTACAGTTTAAGGTGGACAATACTTTCTTTGTATGCTTTATAACCATTTATTTTTATTTTTAACTTTATTAATGATTTTTCTTTTTTGACAGGAAGTGATGTCATTGCTTCCTTGAAGGGTATATAAGGAGCAGTTCTCATTTTGTGATTGTAACTACTGATGAAAGCTTAACAGCTGAAACCGGTCTAGTTTTGGTGCAATAAATCTTATTCATTGGAACCATTCGAGGTGCTGGCTTTATTTTTTGTATTGGTCACATAAGCTTGGTTGCCGAGCACCAGCCGTACTTGCTAGCTTGTCCTTAAACTGAATACAACTTACAGAAATCCTCAGAAGTCACTGGTTTCCATAAATATACCACATATATTACAGTTTAGTCAGAAATAACACTACAAGTATATTTTCATTTCTATCAGTATCTGTAGCTGGCCGGGACTGTTTCCTTTTTATCGATATGTTATTACAGCATATGGGGAATATCTTGTCAGTGGTGGTCTTTTACCCATCTCTGTATGTATATTGTTGAATTCTATCCACCTCCTTTATGTCACAGACAGATTATAATGCTGACAATTTACCAACAAAAAAAGTGCTGACATGTATAAGTTGATTTATACAGATTAATGATAACATAAGTATATGATAATAGCAATCTATTCCACCGCAATGCCAGCAGGTTGCAATTTACTTTGAAGCTAGCTGTACATCAGCTATACCTTCAAGTGAGTTAGAAGTTTGATAAACAAATGAACACAGTAATTAGGACTTTTTAATTTCTCCATATCTTTTGGGTTTCTAATACCATGACAGGAATGGACCCCATTCCTAAGTCAAAGTATGATTAAAGTTCATGAAATTAGTATTGTTTCACTCTTTGATGTCAGCCAAAAGTGCTCTTCCCAGCACCCACAGTGTGCCCAGTAATGACGACTCCTGCAATTCATATGGAGTTGCATGTATTGGTAGCATATCTAAATATGCTTGCAGACTCTCTTTATAAGAACCATTGCTCCTACTACTATTGGAACTGTCTGGGTATCTTTCTTCCACATTGCTCTCATTTCTGCATGTAAATCCTGGTATTTTATGATTTTTCTCTCTCTCTGTACACAGGACACTGTAGTTAGTGGGTGTGGTGATTTTAATGATCAATGCTATTTTTGTCTTCATTTCCTGGACCATTATATCTGGTTTTCTAGCATCTGTCTTTTGAAGTGTTGGTAATGGATGATCCCATGTGATGTAGACTTCATCATTTTCTATGATGTTTTGTGGCTCTCATGTTTCCAGTGTTTTTTAGCCACTTCAGTACCATAATGTTTGCACAATCCCCAGCTCAGCAGTCTTGCCACATTAGCATGCCTTTCAGTGTACAGTCCTTCTGCCATTAGTGTGTCACAACCACCATTGAGTTGTGGAACTGTTTCCAATTCTGTTTTGCAAAACCTCAAAACCTACATTTGTCTGTTTCACCTGCATGTTGAATGGACTATGTAAATCACCATGTATGTAGCCCACTGTCTTATGCCACCACTATTAACCTTCCATCTTTTGGTTTGAATTAACCTCTCCTTAACCATTCACACATTTGTTCCTGATCAACATGAGGTTCTTCCAGAAGATTTTGATACTTGCAACTATATTTATGAATTTTCCACATTTCTTGTCTTCTCATCTGGTCCTTCACCTTATATTCTTTCATTTGTTTTTTTGGCAAATTCAGTTGCTGCCTGGTTTTTATCTACTTCTGGTTTGATTTCCATTTCTGCTTGATGCTGATATGCTTCTGTTAGATTAAGCAGAGGAGTCATCTTAGATTTATTCTCCTCATGTTTCAAAACTTTCACTATGTTTGGGTCTTGTGAGGTCAGCAGGCTTGTGTGGAGTCCCAGAATTGCAGATCTATACATGTAATCAATTTCAAGGAGGCCCATCTCTCCTTCAGAACGGAGAATATATAACCTTGTTATGCACTGATTTTTATAAGTCATTTGGTGAGCATGAAGCATCATTCTTGTTTTCCTATCTAATCTATCCAACATGTTTTGGGGCCAGTCAATCACTCCAAAACTGTAAGTTAGGACAGGAAGAGAAAATTGCTTTATAGCTTGGTTTTTGTTCCTAGATGTCAGTGCTGTTTTCAGGATTAAGTCTTCTGAAATATTCCTTACTAAGTTTTATTCACATTTGTTTATGTTTTATTGTTGATCCTTCATCAATTCCCAAATATTTATACACTCCTTTCTCAAATTTTTTTATATCACATTCTTGTCCCGAACTGATGTTTTCCTGATATTGCAGTATTCCTGCTTTTAAAGGTTGTTTTTGTACATTTATCAAAACCAAATGACATTCTTATATCATCTGAAAAAGTTTTCACAACTTGCAGTTGTGCTTTCAGTTCCTTATCTGATGAGCCATACAGTTTTAAATCATCGACAAAGAGAAGAGGAGAAGTCTTTACACTTTGTTGTTTTCTAGGAGCAAAATTATAGTCATGGCCTAAGCTGTTAAGTAGACAGCTTAATAGGTTAAGGGCAAGGCAGAACAGCAGCAGTAACAGACAGACACTGTGGAATATCCCCCTTTGAATTTTTATCCCAGGGATAATAATTTGTCCTTTATCATGGATTAATTGCAAAGTGGGCTGCCACTGTTTAATGGTCACTGTAATGTAGTTGATCAGTGTAGGATGTATCTTATACATTTTTAAGCACTCTTTTATCCATGAATGTGGGATACTATCAAATACTTTTTTCTAGTCAATCCATGCCATACTTTGGTTTTTCCCCTTTTTAATTACAGCCAGACTGTTTTAACAATTGAGCATGCTAACATTTTCAGTGAAGGCTTGATGTATGTACCGGAAAGAAGGGCAAGAATCACTGATTTAATAACTGAATTAAAGCTTTTCACTAGAAAAATGAATTTAGTGGCCATACATCAACAATCATCAGGCATGGTGAGTAATTCTATGCATGTTCCTAGTCTTACAAACCCTCCTTTACATTCTAGAATCAGGTTGTTTGAAGAAATTTGTGAACTTGACTTCAAACATCATCTCCAGCAGCATAAAAGACAGTGCCAACAAAATAATTTCACTAAGGCACAATATGAGATACTTAATGAGTTAAAATCAAATGGTGATGTTCGAATCATGCAACCTGATAAGGGGGTGGATTAGTCATAATAAATGTTTTTGATTATAATCAACAATTATTGCATATATTATATGATGATGCATATATTGAAGTTTCTACAAATGAAATTAATATTTCTTATGCCAGAATTGATTTTTTTTTTAGAGGATATGTTATGGCAGGAGCAAATAAGCAATGAAGCCTTTGTATATATGCAAGTGAAGAATCCTAAAATCCCTATTATTTTTGGACTGCCAAAATTGCACAAGGATTTGCAAAATCCACCATTACGTCCCATTGTGGATGCTGGTGGCTCAAAAACGTATTTCATAGCCAAATATGTTGATATGAGGTTAAAAGACAAAATGGAAAATCTACAATATATTTGTCGCGACTCGGGATTTTCTCACTAAGGTCAATAGTTTACATATTGATAGTGTGCATAATATCAAGTTCATTACAGTGGATAAGATCTCTTCACTTGCATACCACAACAAACAGGCTTAGCTTGGTTTACTGACTTTTTCTCAGAAATGGTATCTATCACACAAGATGAACTTAATGCGCTAGTACATTTATTAAAGCTAGTTTTATCTAATAGTTATATTTATCATGATGGACATTATTTCAAACAAATAAAAGGGGTAGCAATGGGCTCCCCTATAGGTACATTATACTCTAACGTCATTATGGCTATTTGGGAGTCAAGGTATTTGTTTCAGTCACAATTTATGCAATATATAGATTTTTATAGCCGGTTTTTGGATGACCTCTTCTTCATTTGGCATGGACCTATAGAATTGATTGATGAATTTATGACATATATAAATGCCACTACAGATTTTTTGATTTTTACTCATGAAATTGGAGTGGACAATATTTCATATCTAGACATTATTTTATCAAAAGATTTAATACATAATAGTTTGAAGGCCAATATCTATTGAAAGAAAACTTACTCCAACAAATTCTTACATTTTTCTAGTAATCATCCCCAACACGTTAAAAAGGCAGTCTTAAAAGGACAGTTGGTTCGAGCAGCTCGTATGGTTTCCCAATTTGATGATTTTGTTGAAGAATGCCAATTTATTATGAATATGTTTTTAAACAGGGATTATCCCAAGTATTTTGTTGACAACATATTCCATGAGGTTTTCAGTAAAAGAGAAACTGGATTTTATAAACCATTATTGGGACATTCTGATATATGTGTCGTACAACAAACTGAGCAACATGATCTGATACGAGTATCAACTATTGCACAAAATGACACAAACATTAACACTGCTCGAAACAACAATTGTAATAATGGGAATATAGCTTGTATCACTACTTTTACACAGGATTCCGAGTATATTAAATGTTTGGTGAATAAAAATTGGATTTTTATCAAGGGAGATACACAGCTGGTCAACCTTTTAGGCACACAACCTTCTATCATTTATAAAAGAGATTGAAATTTAAAGGATTGGTGCAATGCTTGTTCCAATACAGTGGGTACCATCCAGGGTAAAATGAGAAAATGCAATATGTGTAATTCTTGTTCCTATATTTTAGAAGCTGAACAAGTAACTATTAATGGCACCCAGATAAAAATTAAAGGGGAAATATAATTGCAACACTTCTGGGGTGGTCTATGCTGCATTATGTTCACAATGCTCAGCTTATTAAATAGGCAAAACAGAACGAAAATTAAAACAGCGTATTTATGAGCATGTTTATGACATTAATAGGCATTCACATAATAATGCCTTATATAGGCATCTTGCACAAAATTCTACACATGATTTTCATTTCATTGTATTGGAGCAGGTTTCTCCATCTCCTAGAAGAGGGCCTTGAAAAATTATATTAGAATCAAAAGAATATTGGTGGCAGGTGTTTTTAAACGCCACACAATTTCCAGGTCTAAATGATTCTATTTCTATTACAAGTATTTTAAAGCTTAAGGCTTTTTAATAGATGATACACAATAAAACTGTTTATTGTACATTTAATTTAGGTTGAATATATATGCTTATAGTTATTTACCTTATTTATATATAAATATATTTTTATATTTTTGTATATGAGTTCATATGTGTAATTTATGTTTTATGTATTATTTTTTAGATATACATATGGTTGGTCATCTAAAAGCTGTTCAATGGAAGGCTCAGAGTATTTAATTATGTATTCAATTATGTTTTAATCATTATTAATTGAATGAGGTATATTGGGTAATTGACTGTTATTAACATGGTATAAAAATATTTCAGTTTGAGTTTTTGTTTGTCTGATGAAGGCTCGAGTTGCAGCTGAAAGCGCTTACCATTAAATATTCTTCCTATTCACCACGTTTGTCCGCTTGATTGCTTTTGTGCTTCTGGATTTTATTCATCAAAACTTTCACTATGTTTGGGTCTTGTGAGGTCAGCAAGCTTGTGTGGAGTCCCATAATTGCAGATCTATACATGTAATCAATTTCAAGGAGGCTCATCTCTCCTTCAGAACGGAGAATATATAACCTTGTTATGCACTGATTTTTATAAGTCATTTGCTGAGCATGAAGCATCATTCTTGTTTTCCTATCTAATCTATCCAACATGTTTTGGGGCCAGTCAATCATTCCAAAAATGTAAGTTAGGACAGGAAGAGCAAATTGGTTTATAGCTTGGTTTTTGTTCCTAGATGTCAGTGCTGTTTCCAGGATTAAGTCTTCTGAAATATTCCTTACTAAGTTTTATTCACATTTGTTCGTGTTTTATTGTTGATCCTTCATCAATTCCCAAATATTTATACACTCCTTTCTCAAATTTTTTTATATCACATTCTTGTCCCAAACTGATATTTTCCTGATATTGCAGTATTCCTGCTTTAAAGGTTGTTTTTGTACATTTATCAGGACCAAATGACATTCTTATATCATCTGAAAAAGTTTTCACAACTTGCAGTTGTGCTTTCAGTTCCTTATCTGATGAGCCATACAGTTTTAAATCATCGACAAAGAGAAGAGGAGAAGTCTTTACACTTTGTTGTTTTCTAGGAGCAAAATTATAGTCATGGCCTAAGCTGTTAAGTAGACAGCCTAATAGGTTAAGGGCAAGGCAGAACAGCAGCAGTAACAGACAGTCACTGTGGAATATCCCCCTTTGAATTTTTCTCCCAGGGATAATAATTTGTCCTTTATCATGGATTAATTGCAAAGTGGACTGCCACTGTTTAATGGTCACTGTAATGTAGTCGATCAGTGTAGGATGTATCTTATACATTTTTAAGCACTCTTTTATCCATGAATGTGGGATACTATCAAATACTTTTTTTCTAGTCAATCCATGCCATACTTTGTTTTTTTCCCCTTTTTATTGTTCTCCAATATGACTTTATTTAACAACAAGTGATCCTTTGTTCCATATGACTTTCTTTTATTGCCCTTTTGTTTGGGTTCCTATTACGAAATAGAAGAGGCTGAACATCGAATGGCTTTAACGTCAGAAATGCTGCTCAACAATGTGCTTTTTGTGAGATTGCAGTACAGTGAAGATCAGAATATTTGCCCTTTCCTCACTGTAGTGCGATCTCTGAGTTGGTATATATAATTAGTGAAGGGTGTGGAGAGCACAGCCCCCCACAATAGTGACTTCAAGGACCAGCATTTTCAGCATGTAAGCCGTTCGATGTTCAGTGTCTTAGGTGTTGTAATATAGACCCTTTTGTCCTACTGCCATAATTCAATTTTCTTCTACATGATTATAAAGTCTGTCAGCATCAATTCCTATGTATAGTTTATATGTTGTCGGAAGGCAAGTTATTGGTCTATAATTTTTATGGCAGCTTGCAGGTTCACACTTAAGTAGAAGCATTGTTTTTCCTGTTGTTAGCCAGGTTGGTGTCTGTTTGGGATGCGCATATAAATAGTTTTTACTCGGAACTAAATCGTCATGCAAAGATGTTAATGCATTTAACCAAAAGTTAGGTACTGCATCTGGGCTTGGTTTTCCAATTAGATATGTTTCATAACTTTGTTTCAATCTCTCTGGCTGTAAAATTCATCCCATTTCATATCCTGTACCATTAAACTTTTTATTCTTTTTTTTTTTTACTACTTCTAACCATTTAGCATCTTTATGTTCCATAGGATCTTCATAGATACTTCTCCAAAATGTATCTATTTTTCTTTTTTGGGGGTCTTTCAGTTCCTTTTATCTGGTTTCCCAATTCTCTATAAAAATATTTGGGTCATCAGTATATTGCTTATTTTGTACTTTTCCTTTATATTTATCTGTGTATCTTCTAAGTTTTTCCGCATGTGCTGAAATTTTTAGTTTGTTATTTGCGATAGTGCATGACGCATCCTTTTCTTTTCTAATACTGTGCATTCCTTTAATCACATCTATAAACTATACTGTCCATTGAGATTCATGTGATGTAACAGAAGTAAATAGGATATATTACTGTGCAGCTAAATTAATACCAGATAATGTCTTACAAAAAAAGCAGGGCAGTAAGGGAATGGAAGGGTAGAAATCGAATGCCATCATGGAAGTATTGAATAGAGAAAACTGTAAAGCAATTAAGATGAGAAGTATCACTGTTAGAAGAGTATAGAAGAGGGAATAGAGCAACAAAAATACTTAGGAAAGATAGATGTGATAAAAGCAATGTGCAGTATCAGAACAGATCAGGGTCCATTGTGTATGGCAAATAAACAAAAAATATCAGCATAGGCAGAAAAACTAAGAAGATATGCAGATAAAAATGAAAGGAAAAGTACAAAATAAGCAATTTATTGATGACTCAAAAAGTTTTATAGAGAATTGGGAAACGGGTAAAAGAAATTAAAAAAAAACACTGAAAAAAGAAGACATAGATACATTTTGGACAAATATCTATGAAGATTCTGTGAACATGATAAAGATGTTAAACGGATAGAAGAAGTAAAAGTAAGAATAAGAAGTTCAACTGCACAGGATATGAAATGGGATGAAGTAACAGCCAGAGAGATTGAAACAAAGTTAAGAAAAGCTCACAGATGCAGTACATAACTTCTGGTTAAAAATGCTAACAGTTTTACATGAAGATTTACCCATGAGAAAGTACTATTTATATAAGCACCTTGAACAGATACCGGCCTGGTTAACAACAGGAAAAACAATACAACCTTAAGAGTGAACCTTAACACTATTGTAAAACTATAGACCGATAGCTCTCCTTCCTATGACGTATAAACTACACCCTGGAATTGATGCCAAGAGTTTATAGTCATTTAGAAGAAAACTCAATCATGGCAATAGAAAAAAAGTACTAATAGAAAGTCATATGGAACAAAGGATCATTTGCTGTTAAAGTCATAATGGAGAACTGTAAAAAGGGGAAGAATCTCTAGGGCCATTAGCCTAGTAATCTCCTTTGAACATATAATCTGTACACATATCTGTTATGTATACACATAGGCATGTGTGCATACACACGCACACACACACACACACACACACACACACACACACACACACACACACACACACACACACACACACACACACACTAAATGGTGAGGTCAAAGTGAATTAGCTTAAAATTCAGCTCATTATGTGCAAACCTCATGGGGCTACAATACTGTTATTGGGCTTAGTAAAGGTGGGGTCCTAGGGTAATAGATAACAAGGAAAGGCAGGGATCCCTGGAATGTAGTATGAGCAAAAACAGCACTCACATCTCCATAACCTGTTCTGTTATCTCAGACACAGTAGCTCCCTACATTCCAAATATCTTCACCAGAAACCCATAATAATGCACATCATCATTACCCCCTTCACACATTTTTCTATGTGGTGTCAGTGTCAGTGTCATGTGATCTATTGCAACCTCTTTTGATACAATACTAGGATACTATCTTCTTTGAGAGTCATGCCTAAGTGTTGTGGTCTTCTCACATAATCCCTCTCTTTGCTGGATGTCCACATTTCTTCTTCCCTGTTTCTCCAAAAACCTCATCAGGAAACTGACTCTTTTCCTGAATGTGTCTGAAACATTGTAATCTGTTTGTTTTGACCTTCTTTGCAATTGAAGCTAGTTTGGCTTCTGCAATGATGTCATTTTATTCATGTGTCCCACAGTGTGCATCCAACCATTATCTAAGTCACTTCATCTCCATCACTTCCACCTTCCTGAACTACTCAGCCTTCAGTGCCCAGGTTTCTGTACCATAAAGAAGAGATGGTCATAATGTGGGTTTGGACACCTTATGTTTCAGCTTCTTTGACATTACTGTGTCACACACACTACCCCCTCACACTCTGTGCCATTTGGCTGCATCCCCCTCTGATTCTAGCTTTGACTCCCCATTCAGGCTTGCCTTCTCCTCAACCACCCCTCTTGAAACTGTTATCTGTTTTGCCATCTTCCCTTCAGTCTCAATTTTCTGCTTCTTCTGATTTCTCCATTTGCTGCTATAACAACTGCTCTTGTAGGCTCCCCCATCCATCCATACAACTCAAATTGGCTTACTTGTCCACATCTTTTACCTTTCACAAAACTGCATGAAAGAACAGTCCCATTGCCATTGTATCAACGCTCCTTACCTGCCATTTTTGGTGCAGCCCTGCTCCGTTCACCCTTGCTAATGCTCAAGCTCACTCTGCTCCTCTACCTTGCCCCCACCTCCCACCCACCCCCACTACCTCTACATTTATTCTATCCATAACTCCTCCCCCTCTTCCACAGCATCCAATCACCTAGACAACCTCCCAACCCTTCCCATCACCCCACCTAATCCCAACTAAGCCTGCTCACACTATATCTCAGACTTCAACACACTGTCTTAACCTAATAATAATCATCTCTCTTTCAATTCTTTGCTATCTTACCTACCTTCCTATCCCTTGCTATATTTTTCCCTCATAATATGCACCACACTTCTACACTTTTCCTTCACATTATACATCAAACTCTGGGTACATACTGATACACTAATCATGTGAGGTGGGATAGGGACAGACAGGTATGTATACATAGCTGTCTGTATGTACAGATGTATTTCCACATAGCATGTCTTTGTGATGAAGAGGCAACAGACTTGCGCTCAAGTTAGCTAAGTGTGGGAGCATGCCCAATGGGGCTGTCAGTACATACAAGCTGACTCCAGGCCAGAGCTATATGTACTCCAGTCTGGGATTTTGTGTGCTGCAGACATTGGCTGCTACACTTGTTTCCACAGTACAGCACTTCCCAGAAATTATCCATGATATTCCCTGGCTGTGTGCTGCATACTTCTCACTGTACATGTTTTTGTAGAATGTTCAGCATTTCACCTCATATGTCTGGTCTTTTTCTCATACATTTGTGGTGTCCCGGTAAATTATTGTATAATCTACTCACTGAATTGTACTAAGTACTGACACATTTAAGTGGCAGCCTTTACACCCTGCAGCTATTCTGTGCTTTTACAACTTGTTGTAATACTAGTCACCTTCTAGGTTAATCAGAGCATGTGTAATGTCTGTCTGTATTTTTGGCCCTTTGTCCCCCATTCTCTCTGACTTTGTCCAGCTTTCTTGCAGTAACAGATTAAGGGGTATGACAGTCTGTGTGAATACCGCCATTCGAGTACCTCACATGCAAAAGATGTGGATGCTGCCAGATTCAAATCATCAACACCCTCACCCTTGCTACTATCCCTAGGCCAGTGAGCCACACCAGCCGCCAGAGAGGTGTCATTCCTCACACAATCAACAGCATACAGACATACATTGTCAACCCTGCATTACATGAGACATACAACGTCTGACCAAGTTCTATGTCACAGCCCTGGAATTGGCTAGTCTGCTGATATGTCATTACAGACTTACTGTTACTGAAGATGTCCTTCTATTCCCATGTTGCAGTATTCATAACAGTAGGGAGTTGCTGCCTGCAGCACCACCATCCGGCCAGTATACCAAAGTCTTTTTCACAGGGGGGTACGTGTGATATCCCTTACCAGGGCCATAAACTGACATTGAGTATAAAAGTGATGTCTGCACATACCCTCATCTCAATTTTTCTGCCGCAGGGAACGTCAGACTCCTGCCAGTTCCACAAGCACATCGCGTTTCTTCAGACTACTGAATACAATTCCATTCAAGACCAGATGACCGCTTCTTCGACCAATACAGATAAGTTCCCTGGAGTACAGATAGCTCTGGCCTGGAGTCAGCTTGTATGTACTGATTACAGTTTAGTCCTACATATCAGCTAGAAAGGGGAAGTGTGCTTGTGGGAGACAAATTCCTCACAAAGGCATGCACAAGAAGTGCGTATTTTGCTAAGGCGAGATCCACGACCATACGTGCTGTCCTGTTTGCAAATATTTTATCCCCAAAGCTCTCCAAAGCCGCTTGGCAGCACTGAAGTTGTATTTAGAGAACCAAAGGCTACGTCGCTTAGTGCTCGGTATGGAAGGAGGAGTAGACCCACCTGATGAGCCGCAGAGGAAGAAGGCCAAGAAAATCAGGCCCAAAACCCAAGCTGCACCTCAGGTGTCCAAGCAGGTCCTAGAGGAGCTTGAAAGCCTGGAATCAGCTCAGATGACAGTGTCCAAAGCAGGCCCAGGAACCTTAATGGAAGCTGGGATGCCGGAAACTGCTTGTACATCCGCTGAGGCAGTTCAGCTCACAGAAACTGATGGCGGAGGGGACCCATGACTCACACAGTCGGAAGGCTCTGCTTCTTCTTTTCCTACTCAGCAGGCGTCCACTTCTATGCTTTCTCCACCAGCAACTCCTTTGAAGAGAAAACAAAAAAACAAAGCACCCTGAACCTCAACTGGTGCCTGGTTGGGAAGTGTTCTTACAAAGTTTCTTTAAGGCATTTCAGGCCTTGCAGACACAACATCTTCTTTCTACTCGCTCACCTCAGCCACCTGTTTAAGTATCTGAGGAAGATTACTCCTCTTCTGAGCAATCCTTCTCTTATGAAACCCAAATAGACTCCCCTAAGGATTTCATTACCCCAGAGGAAGAGGATTCTATTCCTTCTGAATCCCCAGGAGAAGAATTTACCTTTGGCGACACTATCTCCCTCATGAGGGAACATTTTAAGTGGCAGGCTTCAGAAGTATCTGAATCCAAGAAAAGGTACTTTGACCTCTTACAGATGGATCAACCATCTCCTTCTGCTGTCCACCACTTACTACTTGCTTTTCAGGGTGCTTTTTTGGCTGCTTTTCAGTCTCCTGACTCACGACATCCAGCATCTAAATGACCAGACCATTTCTATAAGGTCCCCCATGACACCCAGTTTCTCTTTAGAAATCCACCAGCAGATCCAGCTGTTATAGCTATCTCTGCAGACAAATCTTCAAGACAGTTACCATCTGCTACCCTTTTCCCAATGGATAAAGACAACAAATTTATGGACAGACTGGGGAAAAAGGTATATACCTTCTCTACTCTAGCCATAAGGGCCTTGAACTACCAAACACACATGGCCAGGTATGTTCTGGATACCATTTCCAAAGCCTCTACCCTTCTGTTTGAGGTACAGGACTCCCCTATAAAAGCCCATGTTAATTCCCTACTTTCCATAGCATCCCAAGTGGCCAGGCACTCCATTAAGTGCAGTTACAATGCTGTGGAAGCCTCATCTAAATCAGGTGCTTCAGGATCAGTACTAAAGCGATATTCCTGGGTTAGGCTTCAAACTCTCCCTATGGATGTTCAGACTAAATTACTGGATGCACCTTTGGACAAGTTTCTGTTGAGCTCCTTAAATCCCTTCAAGAAAAGGGAAAAGAATTACAGAATCTCAAACATCTTCTGGTATCCCCTATTCCTAGATACCACAGGAATACCCACATAAGCTCTCCTTTGTTAGAAGGCAGTCCTTTCACTCAACCCTTCCATCTAAGAAATGTAGACAGCACAGAAAAAGCTCTACTCCTAGGTTACCCACCAGCTCCTCCACTACATCTTTTCAGAATCAGTCTGACCAATCCAGACCACCTCCATTGTGACTCACCCTGGCTGCATCCAGAAACACCCTTATCTTTTTGACTCACCCTCTCCCTACCCTCCTGGTGGAGAATAACAGCAGAACAGTGGGTCCTCTCCATCATTCAGAGAGTATATTTCATGACCTGGTGGATGCTCCCACCTTTTTGAGGTATCCCTCAGCCACCAAGAGACCAAATCTACTTATTCCCAGCCATCATTCAACAGCTCCTAACTTAGGGCACCATAGAACTGGTGTCTACCTCACACAGAAATGCAGGCTTTTACTCCAGAATGTTTCTTGTACCAAGAAAGATGTCCCTTGGAGGCCAATCCTAGACCTAACCTCTTCCTCCACGTTCACAGCTTCAAAATGATCACCTCACCCCTTCTCTTACAACTAATCCCCCCCCCCCAGGCATTCATTGTAGTCCTGGACCTGAAGTATGCCTATCTCCACATTCCTATCCATCCAAGTTACAGGAAATTCCTCAGATTTGCAATAGGCTCCTGTCATTTTCAATTCTCTGCCTTGTCCTTTGGTCACTCCAGTGCTCCTCAAGTGTTTACAAAGTGCCTAGCCCCCTTCATTGCTCACTGCAGGACCCAGGGTATACAGATATACCCATACCTAGATGACCTGCTCATCCTTTATCAAGACTACCAAGTTCTTCTGCTTCACCTATAACAGGTGCTAACTCAATTAAGGTTCACCCCCTAAATCTAGAAAAATCACACCTGACCCCCTCACAAGATTTGGTTTTCTTGGGATGCAGGATCAGAATAGACTGCATTGAAAGCCTTCATCCCAGACGAAAGGATAAGGGACCTTTGCATATACCTGAGTACCCACTCCTCCTTGAAAGGACAGGAATTCCTGAGAGTAATAGGCCACATGGTATCCTTCATACCCATGTTATCTCTGGCAAGACTCCACATGCGCAAAATCTAGTGGGTCTTGAAAAACCTATGGAGCCAACATTCCCAATCCAGTGGTGGCTCTCAGCACTGCAACTCAACCTAGGAACCCACCTTCAACTTCCAGCCCCACAACAACAGGTCTCCACAGATGCATCAGATCTGGGGTGGAGTGCAGTGCTCTTAACAAACTAAGAACAATTCTCAGTTCAAGGCAAATGATCCACTTAAAGACAAAAAGAACACATCAACATCAAGGAAATTATGGCATTGCTCCTAGCCCTTCTAACTTTCAAACCCACTATCCTGCCAGGAACCCTGAAAGTAATCACAGACAATATGACAGTCCTGTGGTACATCAACAAGCAAGGGGGACCAGGCCCTACCCCCTATGCAGCCAAGCCATCCAGATTTGGAACATAACAGCTTCCCACCAGGTTCACCTGCTAGCAATGTATTTCCCCTCAACAGAGAATGTTATGGCAGACAAATTCAGCAGAACCTTGGCTCCCTCTCATGAATGGATGCTTCAGAGAGATGTCTTCCTGGACCTGATACATAGGTGCGGTATTCCACAAGCAAATCTCTTTGCCTCCCCCCAGAACAAGCAGATGCCCAACTATTGTGCAAGGGATCCACATACACAAGCTTGTAAAGTGGACAAATTCTCCTTTTCTTGGGAGGGAATGTACCTTTATGCCTTTCCTGCTTTCACACTAATTCAGAATCCTACTGGTGACCCCATATTGGCCAAGACAGCATTGGTTCCCCCTCCTACACTTACTAGTTACCCCACCTGATTAGACCTGCTTACACAGGACAGGGGATCCCTACTCCACCCACAGGTGAACAACCTGAAATTGACCTTATGGGTGATAGAATTGTAATCCCTTACAGGCACCTATATTCAGAGGACGTACTCAATATTCTGCAGGAGGCCAGAAAACCTAGTACTAGGAGAAACTATGTATTTAAGAGGTGCAGATTCTCCAAGTGGTGTCAAAGGAATAACCAGGCCCCCCTCACTACTCTGATACCGATGGTCCTATCCTATTTGTGTGAGCTACTCCACTCAGGACTAACTTATTCTTCAGTCAAGGTCCACTTGTCTGCTATCTCTATCTGTCTGCCCATTACACCCCCCTCTGGCATCCAGACTGGAGGTCAAGCTTTTTCTGAAAGGAGTTCTCCACATTAGACCACCCAGGAAACCCATTACCCCTCCTTAGGACTTAAATTTTGTTTTAGAAAAACTAACCTTACCTCATTTTGAACCAGCTTAATCAGTTTCCCTGAAGCTATGCACCCTGAAAACAGTTCTGCTGGTGGCCCGTACCTCCACCAGGAGGGTCTCAGAGATACAAGCCCTTATGGCCACCTCTCCTTACCTTGTTTTCCACAAGGACAGAGTGGCTCTCAGGACCAACCCTTCCTTCATGCCCAGGGTAGTTAATGAACTTTCACTGAATCAAACCTTTAATCTACCAGTTTTCTACCCTCATCCACAAAACTCCTAAGAGAGGACTCTACATTCCTTGGATGTACACAGACAACTCGAATAAAACCAAGTCTATTAGGAAATCTGACAAATTATTAATTTCCTTCCATCCCAGAGCCCTAGGGAAGGCTGTCTCAAAACAGAGCATTTCCTCATGGATCTCCAAATCCATTTCTCTTTTCTACTTCCATCATGGGAAATCATTGCAAGGTCATGTTAACCTCTCTCTACCAGGGCAGCTGCCTCCTCTACTGCCTTTTTCAAAGGTATGGATCACCTCCATTTTAGAAGCAGCCACTTGGACCTCGTTACACACCTTCACCAAGCACTACAAGCTGGATATGGCCTCTAGAGCAAGAACAGGCTTTGCCAGGTCTATCCTCCAGGGCTTGGTTGATCAAGGAAACCTTTCCTCCACCCAGGTTCATACTTAAAGCTCTGGTACTCTCCCTACTGTTATGAATACTGCAACATAAGAATAGAAGGATATAGAATAGTTGTGTAAGAACTTACCATAACCCTAGATGTCCTTCTCTTCCATGTTGCAGTATTCAGTCCCACCCACCTACCCCCTGTTTCTTCCTAACCAGAACTCCATGGCCTACCTGTGGGGATGTAGTCATTATCTTCTCCAGTCTTAACTCTCCTCTACACAACCAACCTACTGCCCTGGACCTGGCCTACAAGTAAGTCTAAGGGTCTCCCACTAGGACCCTCCTTTGCAATCCACAGGAGCACTACTGTATGCAGCAAAACAATTCTGATGAGGGTACATGCAGACGTCACTTTTATACCCAGTGTCAGTTTATGGCCATTGTAAGGGACGTCATGCATCTTTGGTATACCGGCCGGATGGTGGCACTGCAGGCAGAGACTCCCTACCATTATGAATACTGCAACATGGAAGAGAAGGACATCTAGGATTATGATAAGTTCTTACACAACTATTCTTTATATGGGAACACTGATGTGTTGGGGGTGGTGGATGACCAGCCCCATGCTCTGCTGGCATAGACAGTTGTGCGACTGTTGTGTGACCCATTGTTTGCCAACTCCCTTGAATGTAGTGGATTTTCCAGCCATGTGGTCTACTGAATATTATGGAGCACATACTATTGGACAGTGTACCTGTTGTCCCAAGTGGCTGTTAGATCTCTCCAAGTAGCCCAGTAGCACACTATATTCCCTTGAATACATGCTGCAGGTCCATACATATGCTACTATATTCTAGTACCACTTCCAAGTGGTGTATAGGTAAGTGACTTACCTTACCTTACAAATGCAGCAGTTAACAGACCTGTAGTTCAGGGCTGACTCTGTCTGGTGCATGCAGTACACCACCAATACACAGTAAGGCACAGGTTATGTGGGCTGGCTGGCATTCTTTTTACTATATGTATGTGAGTCGGAGTAAGGTGTCAGTCCCTAGGGCCCTAGGTTGTCAAAGCATGTGCTATGCATTGTCTGTTGGCCAAGGCCAGGGCACACGGGGCATGCCTACATCTGCCTACAGGGACATCTTCAGGAGGTTCTTCCTCCAAGTCCCCCAGTGGGTGTGGCTGTGGGGACCTAGGCACTGGTGGGGGGCTGTGTATCTCTTCCCTTTGCTGATCCTGCTGCAGTTGTTTCTGCAGGATCATATTGTGTAGCATGGCAGATACTGTGAACATCTGTGCACATGTAGCTGGAAAGTACTGCAGGGCTCTACCAGATATATCGAGATGCTGGAACCATGACTTCAGCAGCCCAAAGATATGCTGTATGATGTTCCTAGTTTATGCATGTGCCTCATTATGGCATTCTTCCATGGGTGTGTGTGCATTTCTGATGGGTGTCACCATCCACAGTTCCAGTGTGTAGCCAGCATCCCCCAGTAAATGGCCATGGCCATGTGGGATGTCCCCCCAGCAAACATCTGGTACAGCTGTGATGTATGCCAGATATGGGAGTTGTGATAACTGCCAGGGGTGCCAGCACACACATTCATAATAATGCCATGGGCATTGCACATGACCTGGCAGTTGATGGAGTGATACCCCTTGCAGTTGACATAGATTCTTCCCTCCTCACTGGGTGCTGCCTTGATGCATACATGAGTGCAATCTATGGTACCCAGTACCTCAGGGTAGTATGCTACATGGTAGAAGTGTTGCATACTGCTAGCCCTCACCTAAGGGGTGTAGGGAAAATATATGTGTTCACTGGCATCTGGTAGCATGGCATCCAGGAACTGGTGGAGTACCCTGAATGCTGATGCCTGCAAGACCCCTATCACATGTCCCCAGCTGGTCTTTGGAAAGTGCCTGAAGCTAGTACCCTAAGAGGTTTTGTTTCTACTGGGATGGGTTCCCCTCTGTTGGCTCTGGGTTTGAGTTGAGGGTGGCAGAGCTCAGTGAGTTCTTGTAGTATGTCCCTGTCCACCCTGTAGTGCTCTACAATCTTCAGTTCATGTAGCTCCTGGAAGATTACCCTGGGCCTGAACACTCTTCTCCATCTCAGTCTAGGCCTATTGTCAGCTGCAGCAGCATCAGCACTGACCTCAGCATCTAGCACATACAGATGTAGCAGACCTGCATCAGCCCCTAGTATTCCCTCAGCTAAAAATCCCAAGTCTGAACTCCACTGGTGCAGAGTATGGGGATGAAATCAGATTGTAGGGTGTATGCAACCTTTATAGTGCTCTGCTGTAGGTACAGCCTGTGTGATTGGCTATCTGGGATGCATTCCACTTGCCAAGTACATCATTAAGGACTGTTAATGGCCCTAGTTTAAGTGAAACAGGGGTCATCAGTAATTAATATAACACTGGCTTTCTCAGCCAATTGTTTCTATTTTTTTTTTTTTGGACAGCCTTCCTCACTTATCATTGCTGTGTGCCATGCAAACATGCGCTATGAAGGTTAACACTGCTCAACATTCAATGCACACACCCCCATGAAAGATCACACTCAGCACAGCAGCACAAATACACGCAAATTTGATGAAACACACACCCCAAAGGTAAGAAAAGCTTTGCAGAAACTGTATAGACCCCCCTGCTCAGCTAAGCAGGGTGCCAAGCAAACAGGCACCATTGAGCTCCAATGAGCTTACAAGTCCTCAGATACACGCCCCCCCCCCCCCTTGATGTCAGCTACCTCTTCTCTGGACACCAACATGGTTCCATGCCTACACAGATGGGATCTGTAGACACAGATACTCATTTGTGTTATTCAGTAACCCCAGCTCATTTGCATAGAGATCCATGCACACAACCTGGAAACTACATTGTTCAAGTCCTGCCTCGTTAGCAACAGCACCATTCCAACATTGTAGATATTCCATGCAGGGTCCTATAATACATTACTGTCACATACTAATAAATTTGTTTTTTATACTCTTTTTTTATTTATTATTTTTTTCATAAAAGCATGTTTGTGAACTATGGAGAGCCACGCAAACATACCGAGATCATTATAGGTTCATAGGATGATACTAGGCTATTGGCCCAGGGGCCCTTATAAGCCTAGCCAAGAATTTTTCCCATGTTCCCACAAAGTCAGCACCTGTTTTCCCTGTCCAGCAGGGACATGGGTGGGATTCCAGGGGTATATTTTCTGTTTCCCATCCAGTCATCCAGGTTTCTCTTAAAGAGGGCTAGTGAGGTACTCTGCTTGACATGGATATGGAGTCTATTCCCCCAATGGGGGAGTCATTGGGACACAAATCTATCCTGCCAACAAGCTTTATTAATGTCTCAGACCAGGTTGAGACCTTGTTTGTGGTTGCATGAGTGGAGTTTGACTTATGGATATCCAGCAACTCCATCATGGCGGAGTCTGAGACATCCTTGTATGCCAGACACAGGTCACCTCTGAGCAGTCTGTACAAGACTGAGTAGAGGGACAGGGCTTTTAGCCTATCTGTATAAGACAGGTGTTTGAGACCCTGGATTTTCCTGGTCAGGAACCTCTGTGGTCTCTCTAACTGCTGCTTGTGCTTGGCAAGTTACATGCTGAAGGGGGCATTGTACTTGATAATGGACCTGATAAGGGAGGCATTCAGGGATGTTATGACCTCCTTGTTCTTGGATGAAATACCCTTACTTATGAGGTGGGCCATGTATGAAGCCTTCCATACAATGGAGGCAACATGGTAGTCAAAAGTCAGGTTGCTATCAACCTGGGTGCCTAAGTCCCTCACAACTGATTGGGTGCTTAGTAGGTTATTAATTAATAATTAATTAGTTATTAATAGGTTAATGTGATAATTAGTGGGGACACTATTTTCCCCAAAGGGGTTAATGATACATTTCTTGGCATTCAGTTTGAGGCCATGCTTCTGGCACCAGTCATTAGTTTGAGTAATGCCCTCTTGGAGAATGCTCATATCACTACAGGAATTTATAACATTGTCCAGCTTGCAGTCATCGCAAACTTGGTCAGCCACAGACACACTGGTTTTGGCTTGCCCCTCAGAAAAGTATATCTCAAACAGTAGAGGCCCCAAGACCTATCCTTGCAGTGCGCTGCTTGTTACGGGTCTGCTACTAGAGGTGGCTTCCCCTGTTTTGACTGAGTGGGTTGTATCAGTGAGCTAGTTAGCTACACATCTGGTAATATATGGGTTGATGCCTAGCTGGGAGAATTTGCCTATTATGCCCGAGTGGGGAATAGTATCAAAGGCTTTGACTAGGTCAAGGTAGGCAGTCTGCACTGTCTTCCCCTCATCCATGGCTTTGGTGACTGTTTTAAAGAAGGTGACCAAGTTTAACAGGTATGATCTCCCTTTGACAAAAAACTGTGTGGGATCAAGCATTTTGGAGGTTGCCAATGTCCTTGTGTATAAGGTCCATGATAATGTGTTCCATAGCCTTGCAGATCAGGATAAAAAAATAAAATTATTTTAACTTATTTCCCATACGTTTTTGGACACACAATGGATACTTATGCTCAAATGTGTGTCTATGTTATTTCTGAAAATCTAACTATACTTTTACAGCCCCTGTTGCCTGTTTCAATTCCTGTACATGGAATTTTTCCATGTACACTACGGACACCAACACTGTGTCTGCAGGGCTGCCTGTCTGCTTGATGGATCACTCTAGCTCCCTCATTTGCATGAAAATCACCTGCTTATGAGGTGATTTGTATGCCATGGATACTTCGTGTTGGTGCGTGTATGCACAACCGTGCCCTAATGCCTACATGGAAAAAAGTCAGTGTATGCTTTATTAAATTCCCCCCTAAGTGTTTTCATCATGGACCACTGTGACAATTCTACCTAACTAGGCTAATGGGCAGTAATGTCACTAAGAACCTAAATATGTACAACTGTAGAGCAGATGTGCAGAAATCCTTATCAGGAAGTCACAGTTAATCACTCACATTTCCTGGGCCTTAGTTTAACCTCAAACAAGACTGGACTAGTCTAACTCTACACAAAGTACAAATCCATACACTCATGTACAAGCAAATAGTCTGCTAAATCCATCCCATCAATCAACAAACTGACCAACCAGGATGTATTCAGTTAAAACAAACACAATTGAAATAAAATTAAGTCAAAAATGGTGGATGATCCCATCCAAGAGTAAGCAACCACCCACACACCCACATCAAGGTTAAAATAGGAAACTTTTGAAATAAACAAATAAACAAAATTGTAGTGCATTACTGCTTAGTAAAACATATATATATATATATATATATATATATATATATACACACACAGCAGAAGTATACAAAATACATAATTTTTACTCATTTATTCCTCACCAAGCATCAACAAAAGAAGAGCCAAAACCACTGACTTATCACAGCCTTACAATCTCTCAGAAATAAAAAGTGGCACTTAGCTGTAATAACCAGCACCCATCTGGTATATTTATAGGTAACACAGTCTGCTGGTAGTAGTCTTCCTCTACTAAGAGGACAATTTCAAAATAATTCTTTCAAAAAAATTGACCATGGAGCCAATATCCATGTAACAAGGCATGTCCCAACAGGACTGTTTCTCCTTTTACAAGAGAAAAGATTGCAAGAAACTTTCCTCCAGCTTTTCACTCTGTGTGTTCTGAGCTGAGCCAGAAATCCTGCAGGAAGTTCAAAGCATGGCATACCTCCTGCAAAGCCATACCCCACCTGTAATGGCTTCTGTGGTACTTTTCATAAATTGAAATTACAATCCCTCAACTGTGAAGTATTGATAGAATGGGAATCTGTCAGACTTGAGGAATGAATCTTTGTCTTCACCGCCTCGTTAATGTGAATGGGGACATTTTCTCCTCTTTTCAGTGTCTGATTGAGAAGAATGGCAAAGTTTTCACCTGGCTTCACACTTACTGTGGTATTGTCTTTGCCAGAGAAGTTTGGTTTCAGCAGAAGATTCAAGTGATTAATGAACTCCAACACTTGACTAAGACTAATGAAACCACATTTATAGCAAATCTCAAAAAATCAAATAGTATGACTTTACCACATGGTGTAACATTTGATGAAAATTGTTATAGTAATTAAACAATGATAGTCAAAATGTAGGTAATGACATAATTCATAAAAATTGTGAACTGTGTGTGAAGACTGACATGAAAGCTGACAAAATTGTAAAGCCCTGTATAAGGGCAATGGTGACACAGACTGAGTGACTACTTCAGAATACTTAGCAAATGATCATATTTTACTAGGATCTGTGCAGGTGATTGTACGGTCACTGTCTCTCACTAGCACATGGCAAGTGATACAAAAAATCATTCTTCTATAGTAACTGAGGCATTCTGAACTAGACTGTGTGACTACTGTAGCTGTGACCTAGTAGTTGAGTAAAATCATGCATACAAAATAATTGGTCAATACTGCTCTGCATTCCAGAGTCACCTAAATTAGGACAGTTTGTACCATGAAATAAATAGTCTGTCAGCAGCAGTTAAGCAGTGTCAGCAAACTCATGCACAACATATTAACACCTAAAAAGTGGAAACTTTATATGCCCGCAGTGTAGCCTATTACAAAATGGTATGCGACTGATGGGAAAATGCAGGTTCTGTATCCTGCCAGGGGACAGAAAATGGCTGCTGGATAAAACCATTCTCAATGACTCAGACATTGATAATAAATGGAAATGGTGAAGAAATTGGTTTACTAAGTCAATGTCTGGCTGCTTGGTAGAATGGCAGTCTTAGTTGGGTCACATGTCCAAGTATGGATTGTCAT
>NC_056731.1:1278821892-1278841892 GCF_019279795.1 Protopterus annectens | reverse complement strand
CTAGAAATTAGCAGAAAATCATAGGTTCATAGGTTCATAGATGTTTACTAGGCTAATGACCACAAGGCCTTTTTAAGTCTAGCTATGCATCCCAAATCTCTGACAAGTTCTGATACTCTTGATAAGTGTAAGCATGGGTCTGGGAGATTAACCATTTACAGGTTGCCTGTGTCTGTTAGAGATATAGCTGCCAAACATGGGATGAATTTCCGGTTTCCTATCCAATTGTCCAAGTTGCACTTGAATTGGCTTAGGGAGTAGCTCTGCTTCACATGGATGGGGAACCTGCCCTGTTGACAGGGTAGTCTCTGGGATACATACCTGTCTCTCCAGCAGGTCCTATTTATATCATAGGCAAGGTTTAGGTCTTTAGAAGGGGTAATTCTGGTGCTGTTTATTTTGTGGATATGCAGGAGGTCCATCAGAGTGGTGTCTGACTATGCCCTGTATGCTAGACATAGATATTCCCTCAAAAGCCTGTAGGAGACAGAATACAGGGATAGGGCCTTGAAGTGGCCTGCATAAGACATTTTACTTACGCCCTGTATTCTTTTAGTGTGGAACCTCTGTGGACTTTCCAATTGTTGAATATGCCTGGTTAGGTACATACCAAAGTGAGCATTGTATTCAATGATAGGTCTGACAAATGCCGAATACAGTAGAACCATGACTTCCTTGGACTTAGATGCCATACTTTTGTTAATAAGTTACGCAACATAGAATGATTTTCTTACCACTATAGACACGTGATGGTCAAAGACTTGATTACTGTCTATGTGTATCCCTAAGTCCCTGACTACTGTGTCAACTGTCAGGGGTGTGTTGTCAATATGATACTTACCAGGGAGGGATGACTTCCCAAAGGATACTATTATGCATTTCTTGGCATTTAGTTTTAGTCCATGGCTCTGACACCAGTTGTTTGTCTGTGTCAGCCCCTTCCTGGAGAACATTTGTGTCAGTGTGAGACTCAATGATATCTCCTCATTTCAGTCATCTGCAAATTTAGTCAGCCAGAGACCACTTACATTGGCAATGACTTCTGAGAAGTAAATGCTAAAAAGGAGCAGTCTAAGGACTGATTCTTGAGGGATTTGACTTGTGACTGGCCTCTTCCTAGAGGTGGACTCCCCAGTTCTAACTTCCTGGGTCTTGTCTATGAGGCAGTTGGCTATCCACCTGGTAACATACGGGTTTATACCTAACCTTTTGAGTTTGTCAACAATGCTGGAGTGGGTTATTCTGTCAAATGCCTTTGCCGGGTCAAGGTAAGCAGTGCGAACAATTTTGCCCCTCATCCTTTGCTTTGGTGATCTTCTCAGAGAAGTCCTCCAAGTTGAGTAGGCATGATCTGCCCTTGACGAAACCAAACTGGGTTGGGTCCAGTGTCTGGAGGTTTACTATATCTCTATGGATCATCACCATGATAATTCTTTCAATGGCTTTACATACAAGACTAGTGAGACTTACGGGTTTGTAGTTTCCAGGGTCTGTAGATGGCCCATCTTTGTGAAACAGATGACTGTTGCCATTCTCCATTCATGAGGTACAAAGCCTGTGTGAAGGCTACAGTTAAATAGTAATTCCAAAGGCCCTGATAGGTCATGTTTCATGCTATTTAAAAGGCATCCTGGGATATTGTCTGGGCCCATTGATGCAGTGTTCTTGCTCTTAGAGATGGCATTGAGGACCTGTTCTCTAGATAGTAGGGGGTTATATTGGAATATATTTCCTGAGGAAAGGTTGAGGGGGAGAGAGGAGTAAAGTTGGAGCTGAATTTATCAGCTAGGAGGATTGCTATATCTTCTGGCTCAGTATAGGTGGCTCCATTTACAATGAGGTCTGCACACAACTGTGTATTGCCTTTTAGGATGTGGACATAGCTAAAGAAAGCTTTGTGGTTGTCTTTGGCCTGGGAGGCCAAACTTACCTCAAATTTGCCTTCAGTAGAATTTATTTGTCCTCTGAGTTTTGTTTATTTGGATGTGAGTGCTTTTATCCTGCAGGGTGTGGCATCTCCTAATTTTTGCCATGATTTTCTTCCTTCTGTTATACAGCCTATTGATTTTGTGATTCCACCAGGGTGGATTGTATTTTTTTGTTAGTTCTGTACTTCTTCCTGGTGGGTACAGCTGCCTCATGAATTTCTGCTAACCTTACAAAAATACAGGGTCAACTACCTTCCACAGAAATTGTTTCCGCTGATCCCCAGTCCTTTTCACTGGCCTCACAGTTGCAGAAAAAAATTACATACATACATTAATAAGTTGGCCGACCTAATAATGAAAAAGTAATCTGACAAATATCACCCACAAGAAAGCATCTGCCATCTTCAAATGGACCAAACCAAAAAAAGAAGTTATGTACTCACCATAACGTTCCATGTGAGTTGTTCATCTCGCCTTCATTTTTCTGATGGCCGATCCTTGGCTCTGACTCGGCCAGATGCAGAAGCTCAAGGTCTTCAACCAGCTCGTGGTCTACTCCCTATCCCATGAAGCACTGGTGCTTCCCTCAGATCTTGTTTGCTGCCAACTAAAGTAATAAGTCAATTTCCAAAATAATGGCAACCTAGAAAATACTAGATAATGATTAAATACAGACATGACCTGCCTTCAATTCTCAGTCCCCAAGAAGTCTGGATGGGGGTTGGAGGGTGGGACGTAAGAATGAAGGTGAGATTAACAACTCACATGGAATGTTATAGTGAGTACATAAATTAGCAGCAAACAACGACCACAGTATCCAAAAAGTTCTTTAATAAAATCTCTGACGTCTCGGCCAAAGCCTTCAAGGAGAATAAAATTGTATACAAGCATCCACATTTTATAACAAACTAGTAACTCAATTAAACAATTAAGCAATTAATTAAGCAACACTCTCCAATTGAACTCAGCATTGAGCCCACAAGGAGACATAGTTTTATACTTTAAAATAAGCAGAGCTTCTTTTTGCAGTAACACAGTTTTAACATCCTGCTGACAATACATTATTGGCTTAACTTGTTCTAAAATAGTGGCTTTTAAACCTTCACTATTTTTGTTATGACATTCTAAAAAATGCAAAGCTACAGGGCTTTCAATATTACCATTCTTAATGTCCCTTATATGCTCTAACAATCTCAGTTTGAAGGCCCTTTTTGTTTCTCCTATGTAATACATATTACATGGACAACATAGAGCATAAATAACCCCTACTGACTTAAACAAAACTGCTTAACAGGAATAAACTTAACATCATTAATAAATGGAAAACATGATGTGATATATTTGCAACCTTTGCAATTTCCACAAGGGAAAGTGCCAACTTGGCATGGTTCTTTATATAATGAAGGTGGAGGCAAAATAAATTTACTTTTAACCAAAAAATTTTTTATATTTCTACCTCTCCGATAGGAAAATTGTAAATTAACATTCAGCCACTGTTCAACATTTTTGCAAGAAAGTAAAAAAGACCAAAATTGTTTTACTATATCAAGAAATTGAGAAGTAAAACAACCATAAGTGGTTACAAAATACATATATTTCATCATCAACAGGGACAGAAACGGACATGGGACCAATCTTCCTTTCCAGGTGGACAACGTTATGGACATGGGGGATGTTAAAACTGTGTTACTGCAAAAAGAAGCTCTGCTTATTTTAAAATATAAAACTATGTCTCCTTGTGGGCTCAATGCTGAGTTCAATTGGAGAGTGTTGCTTAATTAATTGCTTAATTGTTTAATTGAGTTACTAGTTTGTTATAAAATGTGGATGCTTGTATACAATTTTATTCTCCTTGAAGGCTTTGGCCGAGACGTCAGAGATTTTATTAAAGAACTTTTTGGATACTGTGGTCGTTGTTTGCTACTTGCTGCTTGCTACTTGGTGCCTTTTCGTTGTTTTTGAGTACATAAATTCTTTATGTGAAGTTGTTTTATCTTGCCGTCATTCTTACTGATAGGTTAGCATCCCAAGCACTATTTTTCTTGGGTGGCTCATGGGAGTATATTCTTCAGGACAGTGGAACCAAAGGAGGCCCTGTCCCTGGAGGCCCTATCTACTTTGTAATGAGTGATAAAAATATGAAGCCTCGACCAGGTGGCTGCTGCACAAATGGTGTTTATTGGAAGTTTGGCAGTAAAGGCTAAAGAAGTGGAGACAGCTCTAGTTGAGTGGGCCTTTACTTTGTCTTGTGATGTTGTATTCACTGAGCTATAAGTAAAGGAAATACAGCCTGATAACCATTTTGACAATGTGGTTTTTACAACGGGAGTATCTTTCCTGGAGTCTGAAAAGGAAACAAAGAGCTGGTCTGTTTTTCTAAAATCATTGGTCCTGTCTAGATAGAATCAAAGCTGTCTGTGAACATCAAGCTTGTGCAGCATATATTCTGTCTTTTTGCCATACTTAGGGAAGAAAACAGGCAACTCTATAGATTGATTGAGATTTGTTTCTGAACACACTTTCTGTAAAAAAGGAGTTTGTCCGAAGAGACACCCTATCATTATGAAATATCATGTATGGGGATTTAATGGACAAGGCCTGTCGCTCTGAAACCCTCCAAGTAGAAGTAATGGCTACTAGAAAAATGGTTTTCCATGTAAGGTACTTCAGTTCACATGAAGAGGCTGGTTCAAATGGAGATAGAATTATTCATGAAAGTACAAAATATAGATTCCATGGGGTAATAGGAGATCTAATAGGAGAACACAAATGAATAGTGCCTTTGAGAAATGCCTTGGATAGTCTATGAGACATGATATTAAATCCCGCATCACCAGGGTGAAAGTTTGAGACTGCAGCCAATTGAACTCGTATGGTACCGGCAGCTGCCCCCTCATTGAAGAGCTTAGTCAAAAATTCCAATGTAGACGATATTGGAGCCCGGTAAGAATCAATATGGTTTTGAAGTATCCATATTGAGAATCTTTTCCTTTTGCTGAGATTTAATTTTCTAGTAGATGATTTATGAGAGGATGTCAGAATATGCTGAGCTGCAGCTAAAAGATTCTGAAGCCTGGCTATGTTGGGAATTGGAGCAGCCAAGCTGTCAATTTGAGGGACTGAAGAGATAGGTGAAGAGCCCCCAATGAGTGAATCAGGAGGTCTGGAACTGGGTCCAGGTTTCAAGGTTCTTCCAATAGATGAGGCCGAAGAAAGGGGAACCAAATCTGACGAGGCCAGTAGGGGCCTATAAGAATTAAGGTCCTTCCCAGAGTACCGCCTTTCTGTAAAACTTTGGGTATCAGAGTGAATGGAGGAAAAGCATAAAGGAGACCTGGGGGCCAATCATCTACAAGTGCATCCCTTGGGGCCTCCCCCAGTGGGGGAGTTAGGGCAAAGTAGCTGCTGCATTTCGTGTTTGTGGATGTGGCAAAGACATTGCAGCAAGGCTGCCCAATTTGTAGAATATCCTTTCCGCTACTTCTTTCTTTAGGGACCACTCATGAGACAATATAATTGCCCTGCTTAGCTTGTCTGCTATCACATTGGACTTCCTCAGGATGTGCATTGCTATCAGAAAGTTCTGGGTGGAGTTTTCCCACTGCCATACTCTCAAGGCCTCTCAACACAGGGGGTAAGATCTGGTTCCTCCTTGTTTGTTTATGTACCAGACTACTGACATGTTGTCTGTTTGGATTGCAATAGTCCCCAGAGGAAGAGAGTCTTGAAAGGACTGCAACACTAGAAGTACTGCTCTCATCTCTAAGACATTGATATATAGATGAGCCTCGTGTTATTTCCATGTGCCTTGGGCTGTTCTTCCCTGATAATGACCCCCCACACCCTATCAGGGAGGCATCAGTGGTCACTATGGCAATAGGAGTTGGTAGAACATAGGGACAGCCTATCGTTACATGATGAGATGTCAGCCACCACCGAAGATCCTTCTTGCATGAGTTTGTGATTATAATCTGATGTGACAATGGAAGTTCTTGTAAGGACCATTGCGTGAAAAGGAGCAATTGCAGTATCCGCATATGCATCTGACCTAGTGGAATTGCAATGATTGCTGCTGCCATTGTACCCAACAATTTGAGAACCATGGAAGCTGTGGATTTTTCTTTTGAGAAAAGGGTTAAAACCTGTTGTCGAAGAACACCAACCCTTTCTGGAGGAAGTTTTAAGGTCATGGAAGTGGTGTCCAGATCTGCTCCTATAAAGACGCTATTTTGTGATGACAATAAGGCAGACTTTTCTAAATTTATGGTAATCCCCAACTGACAGCATAGATTCATAGTCGTGTCCCTTTGCTTGGATGAGTTGATGCCTGGTTGTGGCGGTCAGGAGCCAGTCGTCTAGGTATGGAAACACCTAGAATCCTAAACGTCTCAGGTGAGCTGTGACTACTGCCATACATTTGGTGAACACTCTGGGGGTTGTAGTGAGACCAAAGGGCAGAGCTTGAAATTGGTAATGACTGGCGCAGGTGATCCCTGGATGGTCTGACAATTTTTGTGTGTTAGTATGCATCCTGGAGATATTTTTATGTGTTAGTATGCATCCTGGAGATCTATTAAGCACATCCAATTGTCTTTCCCTTGAAAGGGAAGTATCGACTGTAGCATGACCATCTGGAACTTTGTCTTTTTTACCAACTTGTTCAGTCTGCTGAGATCCAAAATGGGCCTCCTATCCCCTGTTTTCTTTGGTACTAGAAAGAACCTTGAGTAAGTTCCGAATCCTATCTGGTCTGCTGGCAGGTTGGATGACTCTTTTTTTCTAGCATCCTTTGAATTTCTATGGATGCTTGTTTCCTGTGACTGGGTGGAACATCCAGGATTTTTCTTATTGAGGGAGGTGGGGTGGAAAAGGGAACAGAGTAACCCCTGGATATGATACTTTGTACCCAGCTGTCTTTTGTTATTTTGAGCCAGGCTTCTGGGTACAAAGATAAGCATCCCCCAACTGCCTCCAGAGATGGACAGGTGGGCCTCCTTTCAGGCGCACTGATAGGGCTTTCCAAAGAACTGTTCTCTGTCGCCCTGATTCTGTGAACCTCCTCTGCCACGTGGACGGCATCTTCCATTATTGTCACCTCCTCTGCCTCTGGAGGGGGGCTCACCACATGTCCTGAAAGGCTCCTTGGGTTTTACAGAACCACATCTTTCCTCTCTTCTGACCTTTGGGGTAAGGTTCTCTTAGGTGTGGAAAAACAGACTCTGATGGCAGACAGAGTCTTTCCCTCTTGTTCACACCTGGTAAGCGTTTCTTTCACTTTGGGTCCAAAAAAGGATGAGTCATCGAAAGTGGTGTTGATAAAGGATGACTTAAAGGGCTCTGCAAAAGAAAATAAGAGCATCCAGGAATGTCTACTAAGAGCAATTCCTGTACCCGCTACCCTGCTCTTTCCATCAGCTGCGTACGAAACCAGACGCATGGATGAGTTCACTAAGGAATTAAGGTTGGAGAGCTGGGACGATACCTTGTCCAAGACCCCCACAGCTACTGAACCCTGCAGAGTATCTCCTAGCTCTTTCAGGAGATCTCCTTGCAATCCAGTAAAATGTGTAAAATAATTCAGCGACCTAAGGGAAAAAGTCGCTGAAGTTAACATATACTTTCCATACCTGTCCATGATCCTAGAATCTTTATTCGGTGGATGGACCGATGTCGAACTTTCAGATAACTCCTTCTTGTTGGCCGCCACAACCACCAAGGCACCGACGGGGACTCCTTTAGTAAGAAATGCCTTGTCCTGTGGTGAGGTGATAAACTTATTAGGCCTCCTAGGAACAGGTTCCACTGTGTCTGGAGACTACCATGCCTTTCGACAAACGAGGTTCATAAGTTCGTTGAAAGACAGAGATAACCAAGTGGCAGAGGGCTGAGACCCAAAAGCCTTCAGGTAGACTGACTCATCAGTAGGGTTTATGGGCTGCCAGCCACCCCTCTGTTTAAGGTTCGCCAAGATATCTGCGAAAGAGATATCTTCAGAGGGTGACCGTGGAGACCCTTCTGACTTATCTAATTCAGTGTCTGAAGTGATGGATTCCTGAGGGGAGTCCAAATGCTTCCTCTTGCATAGCCTCTTCCTAGGTACCTCCTCAGTGGAGGCTTCTGGTGAGGTCTCAGAAGAGCAGGGTTCACCCAATGGGGCATCCTGAGGCTCTGGGTCTCTACGCTTTTGTGGAATCTGAAATGCTGAAGTAGACACCGGTGCTGTGGGGGAGGAGCTGCTGGTCCTGATGATGTGGATGTCCGTGGGGACAGTCCTGTCCTCATGGCATCGAAGGCCCTCCTGTCCTGGCGCGAAGAAACTCCTGATTCAGAAGAAACAGGGAATACCCTTGCACCAAGACAGTGGGCTCCAAACCAGAGGTAGGAGCCAAACTCACCCATGCCGAGGCCTCAAGAGGCAAATTCAGAACCGAAAGATCGGTTTGACTATCCTCCATGAACCTGACTGGCGAGTGTCAGCCCCTAGACTCCTCAGTCAGCACGAAAGAAGTCTGAGCAGCCAGAACTGAAAGACCTGAAACAGGTGTCGGCCTCAATGACTCCACATTCATCAGCTCCGAGCACTCTGGCTCCGAAGTCTCGAGTCAGATCAGAGGAGGAACAGAAGTGGGGGGGGGGGGTTGGTCAGTTCTAAAGTCCCAGGAGTCAGCCCTGATAATAGCTTGGCAAACGCTGGTGTCTGCAGAAGCCTCTGCACCACACAATCCACATCCATGTCTGAAAGGCTTCTTGAGGACAGAGAAGATGGAATGGAAGAAGCTACAGATTGTAAAATCGGTGATTTTAATGCAGGAGATACTGGTTCCAGTACCGGGGACCGGCTCCTAATAGTAATAACTATCAGCTCCGAAGTCAGTGGAGCCGAGGTTGAAGGTTTGTCAACTTTGGATTGACTGGATGATGAAGACCTTTTCAGCTCCGATAATCCAGTGGATGACTTAGAAGATTTTGAAGGCTTGTCACAAGCTGTATTATCCTTGTCTACAGCTTCCTGAAAAGAAGCTTTAAGTAAACCCCTTGCAATTAGTTTACTTTTTTTCATGTAACACTCAAGAGCTAAATGAGTGACATATGGAGCAATCTTCTTGAAGATGTATTTCACCCAAACAATACACACAATTTGTGTGTCCATCGCTTATTAGCATTTTCTGCCCACATTTAGGGCAGTTTTTAAAACCAGAGTTAGGCTGTTTTGACTCTCTGCTTTCTTGCTGAGACATTTTTCAAAAAAAAACTTTCACACCAAAAACATTATAAAGCACTAACTAACACACTATATATATATATATATATATATATATATATATATATATCTATAAATAATTTTCGCTCAAACAAGAAAAAACCCTATAAATAAACGGGCTTGTAAATAAGGAAAGAATTAGGCTTCCAATTTAACAAGGCTATTTTAACACACAAGCTAAATCTAAATATCTAAGTATCTAAATAAGTAAATATCTAAACATATTGAAGGGAAAGGGACATAATCCAAGGCCTACAAGCAGGCCATGAAGGAACAAGATAAACGGAAAATTCACAGGCACTTCAAACAGTGACACAAAGCTTAATAAAAAAACTCTTATAAAAAAACTACTATAAGCTTTTATAAATCTCCATCAGTTTCTAATAAAAAAGTAGAAAACAACAAATTTCACTGGCCAGAGCTGGTGAAATGCCCAATCTGTTGCAGCAGCAAATGAGATATGGGAGAAGCACCAGTGAATCATGGGATAGGGAGTCGGCCATGAGCTGGTTGAAGACCTTCAGCTTTTGCATCTGGCTGAGTCAGAGCAGTGGGTCGGCTCCAAACTCATCAGTAAAAATGAAGGCGAGATAGAACAACTTCACATCTGAAAATATCAGATAGAAAAGTACAGCACACATTATACACATAGTTGAATAATTTCAGATAATTTAGCAAGGAAGGTCATCTAGTGTAGGAAAAACGGATAATACTTAGGTAAATACATGAGATACATACGTATATACATACATACATACATACATACATACATACATACAAATATTTCAAGCAGGGGCATTAATGCCCTTTTAGCTTGCCAGTATACCAAAACACTTATTCCCATAATAAGTATTTAGGCTATTCTTAAAAATATCTAAACTAATACTTGCTTTAATGTAATTTGGTAGTCTGTTCTATGCATCAGCTACTTTGTCAGAGAATCAATTAGTACACTTCTCATTCCTATATAATCTTCTACATAGGTTGTCTGATGATTCTGTAGTACTTTCTGTTAACCCCAAACATTCCCAGAGGTAGTTGTCACTAAATGCCAAATATAGCTGAGTAAAATCTCTTACAAATCTGTAAGAGACACTGTATAAGTTCAGATATTTTAGTGTTTCATAATGTCTTAAATTTTCACATCTATGGATGGATACCCTTGGTATATTTCCACTGTACTCTTTCCAGTTTATTTTTCTTCTTCAGTTTTCTTATAGGGTTTCCATATAGTTATTCCATACTCAAGTTTGAGTCTAATGTAACTAGCAAACAATGACTTCATTGTTTTTGATTTCCTAGACTTTATAAATCTTTTCATACAACCTATAGTTCTATAGCTATCATTAACCAATTGGTTGATATGATTAGAAAAACTCATAGCTGAATCTACCCATATACCCAGGTCCTTAAATGAGTCCACAGTTTCAATCACTGTGTGCTGTATTAAATATTCACCTTTCAATTTATGTCTCCCAAATCTCATATGCTTAGTTTTTGGTGCATTTATCAGCCTATTATTCTCCTGTGCCCAAATAGTCAATTTAGTCAAGTTATTTTGCAGGCATGCCTTATCTGTAACATGTGCAATCAGTTTACCCAGATGGCACGGAAACATGCTACTCATAATAAACAACATACATACCACAATTTACATGAATATTAAAAAAAAATATCACACTCATGAGAATATGAAGAAAGCTGCAATAGGCAAGCATACCTGTATGACAAAAAGACACCAGAAGCAAAACCAAGAAACAAATCCACCAATCTGATCCTTGTATCCACAGAGGCAAGTCCTTGATGAAAGTGATCATGTAACCGTCCTATGCTTTCACACACAGCCTGCAACCCTAGCCCCACTCCAAAAGATAATGTACTTCTGTGCATGGCTCTAAGGATATTTTTGGATGAAAATAAAAAGAATGCCAAAAGTACTGTCTTTCAGCTTGTTGCAGTCAGATGCATATGAAGTGCCTCCACTCTCAACAAGTCACATCAAGTAGACATTTCAGCAGGAACATTTACCTGCCCATTACTTTTTGGTTCAGGTACCTAGGCAGCAAGGTATTTCCATGTCATAAATTTGTTTGGGGACATATGGCTGAAGTGATATTCCGCTGCAGATAAATATGGCTTTGATTGACAAATACCCTTGGGCAAACAGAAACATGTGGTGTCATGTCCACAATTTCAATAACCAAATGCACAGGTGGAAAGTAATGTCCATGGCCCCTAAGGTAGCACGAGACAGCAAACAGTATGACAGGCATCAGCAACAGGCTGGCAAGTGGGCATGTCAGTGACAGTAAAAATGTAGTGCACAATGGGCAGTGCCTTTATAATTTGTGTGTGTGTGTGTGTGTGTGTGTGTGTGTGTGTGTGTGTGTGTGTGTGTGTGTGTGTGTGTGTGTGTGTGTGTGTGTGTGTGTGTGGTCCACTACTCCTTTACAATGTCCAGGGAATATGCATATTGGAACATAATTGTGGTTACAGTAACATGCAGGATTTCCTGCACGCTGTAGGCACACTTCTACATGTTGCTGTGTACATAAGCATGTACTATACACTAAGCACAACACTAGTTACTTCTTCTGCCCCCCATGCACTTGGTTATTAAAGCCATGGGCATGGAAGTATGTGCTTCTGTTTGGCCACAGGGGAATTCACTACAGCCCATCATGTGGCCCCTCTATCTCTCTGCCACCTTTCTCTTCTTGCTCTCACTATCAGCCTCTTACCATACACCACTCTGTTACCAACCACTCTCACCTTTTCTCCCTTATTCACTTAACACCCACACTATTCCTCACCTACAATCAATCTCACCTTCTCTCTTTCCCATCTCACAATCTCACCTCTTCAAAATAACCATATATTCTAGTTCTTCTCTCTCCACTAGTATGAAACCAAGACAACCTCATCCTACTACTCTTAACCTACTTGTATATCTTCACACATTCTTTGACACACTCCTCTTGGATGGGGACATCCACCCCAACTCAGGACCTCCTGCCTCTTCCCCACAGAATAACACAACTCTAACCTCTCTCCCTCACCTATCAACTCTAACCTCTCTCCGTCACCTATCCCATCATACCAACACTCCCTCACCCAAATCTCTAACAATGTACTCTCTAAATATCCAAAGCATTGCAAATAAAATAACAGAACTTCACTCTTGGATTTCTAACACATCTCCCCACATTCTAGGAAACCCGGCTTAAACCTCACATCCTCAACTCTGAAATCTTACCTCCTGGTTACAGTATCTTTCACTCGGATAGAACAAACAAGCGGGGAGGGAGGTTGCTATCCTCTACTCCGAACAGAGCAACCTGTCTCCACTCTCCATCTCTGTCTCCTGCTTCTCCCCTGCAAAGATTCTTATTATAAATGTCACCTTAAACCTCACAAAAGATTTGCCATAGTCTCTATATACATTTCCCCTGGCAATAACATTTCCATCCTAGAGAAGACAACTTTCTTTCCTGGCTCACTCAATATGTCCCTTATGAAACCATCATACTTGGAGATGTCAACATACACTGGTCTAAACTGTCCCCCTCATCCCCTACCCAACCTTCATGGATTTCACCAACACATAACTACCCTAACTAAAACTAACAAACTCCTCATCTGGACCTATCCTTTACAGGATCCTCACCTCAGCTCCTAATCACTACCTCAACCCTGGCATACTGCCTAACTCTTTAAAAGACCACTCCCCAAGCTTTATTCACAGATTCACTCAACATTCTTCCAAAGATCATATTTACAACGTATGTCATAGCCTTACCCACTTTGACCCGGATAAATTTAACTTCAAGCTATTGAGCATTAATTGGTCTTTCCTATACTGTCTCCCTGTCAGTGAAGCTGTGGAATCCTTCAATAAGATTTTTCCTTGACACACTTGATTCTGTTGCCCCCTTGAGAAAAATCAGAATTAAATCCAAATATGGCCCCCTGGCTTACTAAACAAACCAGCGCAATTATGCACAACAGAGATGCTACCTGGAAAGCCTGGGTTAAAGACAAATGCCCCTCTTATTGCAGAGATACAAAGAGCTCAGAAACATGATCAAAAGACTAGTCATTAAAGATCAGAAAGCTTTCTTCTCTTCTGACCAATGTAGCCCAAATACAAATAAAACAAATCTGGACTACCATCAGCAACCTGCTCCACCCTGGTAACACTACTATTCCCAACCCTCTTCTATACAACACTGCTACTGAGACTGCCACCCTACTTAAAAATTATTTTATAGAAACTATCCAAAAATTTACACAAAATACACACAAAAAATATCTCTCTCATCCCAAAACAAAACTCTTCTCAATACATTCTCCTTCCCACCATTTCCCATCACCACTATTAAATCTCTCCTACATAAACTTAAGCCATGCTCCCCCTTTGCCAACCAACTGCCCTCCCATTTCCTAAAAATAGCTGCACAATCCATTGCCTACCCTGTCACTATTCTTATCAATCATTCCATTTCTGAATCCCATGTCCCAGACATATGAAAATCCTTTTATACAATCCCTCTCCATAAAGGCAGAAACTCTACTGATTCCTCTAACTTTAGACCTATTGCTATCCTGCTCCCCTATCCAAAATCTTGGAAAAGGGCATCCATAGTCAGCTAATCAAACACATTTGACAGTAACCTACTTACCCCTACCCAACATGGCTTCAGACCCCACCATACCACTGCCACTGCATTAATCTCTTTCAGCCAAACAGTAGCTGATTCCCATGACAACAACTTGCTCATATCCTGTCTATTCCTTGATCTTTCTAAGGCCTTCGATACTGTCTCTCATTCTAAACGCCTAACTAAACTTTCCGACCTTAATCTCTCCACCTCCTCCATCAACTGGTTCTCTAGCTAGCTCTCCAGCAGGCAACAATACATCCACTGGCAAACTGTCCATTCCTTCCTGTAAATACTGGTTTTCTCCAAGGATCTATTCTGGGCCCCCTCATACTTAACATATTCACTAACAAACTTTACTCTGCTACTAACCTCTTTATACTTCTACAATATGTCGATGACTCCACTCTCATCTCCTCTGCCCACAGCATCCCCGACCTTCTAACTCACTTAACAAACCATCTCTTCTGTTAAACCCTGGCTCTCTGACAACCAACTAGTACTGAATCCAAAAAAACAAGCTCCTTTTCTTTTTCCCCAAAACACTCACACAGCACAAACCATCTATCATCTCTCTCAACAACACAAATATTAAACCCAAACCCGACACCAAACTACTTGGTGTAATTATTGATGATGAATTAAAATTCGATATTCACATCCAACTATATATAAAAAAGATCCTCCAGAAGCTTGGCCTTCTCTATCACAACCAAAAATTTCTGACACCTTCTTCTAAAACCTCCCTTGCACAGTCCCTTCTTCTACCCTGTCTTTTTTATGCTGCTCCTGTCCTTAATCATGTTCAAACATCCCTTATCATCAAACTAGAGCTAGCATATAACAAAATAGCCAGATTTGCCTCAAATTTCCCGCACAAATCTCACCACTGAACACTTCCCTCTTGCAGTATGTTTTTTATTTCTTGATGTGGTAAAATGCACACTAGAAATGTATTGGCATAATTATCCTCCTAGGAGGAAATTTGGGACTGGCTTCCATCAGTGTAGTGCGTATGTCAATATAAAAAATGGTCGTCAGTCTCCATCCAATTTGGGACTGGCTTCCATCAGTGTAGTGCGTATGTCAATATAAAAAATGGTCGTCAGTCTCCATCCAATTTTTCCCTCAGAATTAAATTTAGAGCAATTAAATACTCTTAGAAAAGGTGAAGAGTAAGCCAAATCTGATCATAATTAAAGAAAGAGAGTACATTGTGTTGCCATAATTTCTAAATAGACAAATTTCTGGAATGTAGAGAGAAGGATAAACCTGCTTCGACAGTGAAGTTCCAAAGTTATATCTGTGTTATGGGTTTTTTCTGTCAATGCTTGATCGTTAGCTATTTTTCCCCCTAGCCCATCATCCAGACAGCTATCCACAGGGTTTTCTGTTAACCCAGTCCTCTCTTAATGGCCACTTTAAGTATACTTCAAGGAGGTGTAGGCTTTGGCATTGGTAGGTGTGACCCTCCCCAGCTGCAGCATTAAGCATGTCTTAGCAGTTCATTAAGTATGGTTGTTGCTTCCTGGCCTCTAATGGATTAAGTAACCATGTTCCTCCAGAAATGGTGGAGCTAGTGACAGCTACTCCTCCCGCATCTGTTCTAAGAACTGGATCACTTTGTAATGAACTTGGAGATACTAAATGTTCATATCATGAACCACTGTGAGAACTCTACCAAACCAGGCTAATAGGGACTAATTTTAATAATAACCTGAATGTGTACAACTGTAGAGCATATGTGCAAAAATCCTTAACAGGAAGTCACAGTTAAACACTAAAGTTCTGTATATTTAACCTCAAACAAGACTGGACTAGTCTAAAAGTAGACAAAGTACAAATTCATATACGCATGTACAAGCAAATAGATGGCTAAATCAATCCCATCAAAAAACAAACTCTCCAACCATGATGTATTCAGTTAAAACAAACAGAACTGAAATAAAAATAAAAAATGGTGGGTGATCCCATCTAAGAATAAGTAACCACTGACACAGCCACATCAAAGTTAAAATAGGAAAATTTTGAAATAAACAAATAAATAAAATGTTACAAGATATTACTGTTTAGTAAAAAAATGAAATACAGCAGAAGTACACAAAATACATTGTTTGTACCCATTTATTCCTCACCATGCATCCACAGAGCAGGAGTTGAAACCACTGACCTATCACAGCCTTACAATCTTTCAAAAATAAAAAGTTGCACTTACCTGTAATAACTAGCACAAATGGTGTATTTATGGTTCGCACAGTCTTCTGGTAGAAGTTTCCTCTACAAAGATGACAGTTTCAAAATAATTCCATCAAAAAATTAGCGATTAGCAATGTAGCCAATATCCATTTAACAAGGCATGGGTCAACAGGGTGATTTCTCCTTTTACAAGAGAAAGGGTTGCAAGAAACTTTCCTCCAGCTTTTCACTCTGTGTGTTTTGAACTGAGCCGAAAATCTGCAGGAAGTTCAAAGCATGTCATACCTCCTACAGAGGCATACCCCACCAATAATTGCTTTTGTGCCACTTTCATAAATTGAATTTACAATCCCTTAATTGTGAAGTATTGACAGGATGGGAATCTGTCATACCTGAGGGATGAATCTGTCTCCACCACCTCATTAACATGAATGGGGACATTGCCACCTCTTTTCAGCATCTTACTGAGATGAATGGAAAAGTTTTTACCTGCCTTCACACCTACTGTGGTATTCTTTTTTCCAGAGAAGTTCTGTTTCAACAGGAGATTCAAGTAATTAATGAACTCCAACACTTAGCTAAAAATAATGAGATCACGTTTGTAGCAAATCTCTTAAAAACTCAAATGCTATGACTTCCCTTTCCACATAATGGAACATTTCATGAAAATCATTATAGTAGTTATACAGTGATAGTCAAAACGTAAGTAATGACATCATTCATAAAGATTGTGAAATGTATGTGAAAACTGAGATGAAAGCTGACAACAAAAGTGTAAAACCCTGTATATGGGCAGTGGTGACACAGACTGAGTGACTACTTCAGAATACTTTGCAAATTTTCATATTTTACTAGGATCCATGCCGATGACTGTATGGTCATTGTCCCTCACTAGCATATGTCAAGTGATACTTCATAGGTTCATAGGTAGGTACTAGGCTATCGGCCCAAGGGCCTAAGTAAGCCTAGCCAATAAGGTACACTGGCTTTTGTCACCCAAAAAAAAAACATTTTCCTGTGCCCCTGTTGAGCAGAGCCACAGCAGTGATCCCCAGGGTGAATTTCCTATTTCCCATCCACTCATCAAGATGTTTTTTGAAGAGTGCTAATGAGGAGCTTTGTTTGGTATAGATGGGTAGCTTGTTCCAGAGTATAGGACGTCTCTGGAAATGGAATCTATCCCTTCAGCATGTTCTATTTATTGTGGTGACAAGGTTTAGGTCACTAGAACTTGTAGCTCGGAGGGATTGGGATTTCTTTAGGTGGAGCATGTCCAACAGTTTTGGGTTTGACATAGCTTTGTATGTTAGGCAGAGATCACCTTGGAGTAGGCGATATGTGAGAGAGTAAACCTGGAGTTTTTTGAGGCGGTCAACGTAGGGCATCTGTTTGAGGCCAGTAATTCTCTTTGTGAGGCACTTCTGTGGCCTTTCCAGCTGTTGTAGATGTCTTGTGAGGTACATACCAAAAGGAGCATTGTACTCTATAATGGGTCTGAGTGACGAGTAGAGGGGAAGGAACATTGACCTCTTTTTTATTGGATGAGAACCCTTTTGTGATGTGATGTGTCACGTAGAAGGATTTCCTGATGACTGTGGCAATTATCAAAGGAGAGACTACTGTCCACCTGGGTCCCAAGGTCTCTTATCACACTTTCGGTGTTAAGTAGACTGCCGCCTATGTGGTAGTTCATGCGTACAGAGTTTGTACCAAAGGGGATGACAATGCACTTTTTGGCATTGAGCTTGAGGCCATGGCTCTGACACCAGGCATCTGTCTCAGTGAGGCCCTTCTGTAGGATGTCCACATCATTTGGGGACTCGATTATGGCTCCTAGTTTGTAGTCATCTATGAACTCCATTAGCCAGAGACCTTCTGTGTTAGCCTGTACTTCAGAGAAGTAGATACCAAACAGGAAAGGACCCAGGACTGAACCCTGTGGTACACCACTGTCACTGGTTTGAAGTCGGATTTGGAGTCTGCAACTTTTACAGTGTGGGTTTTGTCAGTGTGCCAGTTGGCAACCCATCTTGTCACATAGGGATTTATACCTAGTTTAGTGAGTTTATCTGTAACTCCAGAATGGGGGATGGTGTCGAAAGCCTTGACGAGGTTAAGATAGGCTGTGTGAACCACCATACCCTCATCTACAGCTTTGGTGACTGCTTCAAAGAAATCTATCAGGTTTAGGAACATGATCTGCCTTTTATGAACCTGAACTGGGTGGGGTCCAGAGTTTGGAGGTTACCAATGTCTTTGTTTATAAGTTCCATGGCCTTGCAGACCAGGTTCGTCAAGCTAATAGGGCTATAGTTCCCAGGGTCTGTGGTGGCTCCCCTTTGTGGAGTGGGATAACTGTTGCTGTGTGCCATTCAGTGGGCACAAAGCCTGAAGTGAGGCTATGATTGGACACGGTACTTAGGTGGGGAGTCAGTTCTTCTGAAGTTTGAGTAAAACACAGCCTGGGATGTTGTCCGGTCCCATGGATGCTGTGTTCATGGTTTTAGAGAGTATGTTTTTTACCTGCGTAGTTGTGATTACAGGGACTCTGCATTCTTCCAGTATAGATATGGGCCTTTTAGGGGCTGAGGGGGGGGGGGGTAAAATTAGCACTGAACCTATCTGCTAGGATGTTGGCAATATCAGTTGGTTCTGTAAATTTCATGCCATTGTGCTGTAACTCAGAGCAGATCTGGGTGTTGCCATTGAGATTCTTGACACAGCTATAGAATGCTTTGAGGTTGTCCTTAGAATCAGTGGCGATTTTGTTTTCGTAACTAGCTTTGGAGGATTTTATGATGGATCTGAGTTACTTACTGAGGCTGATCATGGAGCAGCTCCACTAATGGGATATTACTCTCTTTTGGAACAGTTTCTTTCTTCTGTTGTAGAGTTTGTTTATGGCAGGGGACCACCAGATTGGCTTCCTTTTTTTGGAGGATAACATCTTGGTTCTATTAGGGATAGCACAATCCATGCACTTGTGTAAGTGCTTATAGAGTGCATTTGTGTAGGATTCAGCAGTCATAACTGTATTGTCCATCTGCATGGGTGTCATGAAATTTGCCACTTCTGGCTTAAGAAGCATGAAGTTGGCTTTGGAGAAATTTTTTACGGTGGTTTCCTTAATGAGGGGTGGGGGCAGGATGTGAATATCTAGGGTTAAAAAAAGAAAACATTCTTCTATAGTGCAAGAGGCATTCTTAACTACATTGTGTGACTACTGTAGCTGTAACCTAGTAGATGAGCAAAATCATGCATGCAAAGTAGTTGGTTCAATATTCACCTAAATTAGGAAAGTTTGTACCATGACATAGTCTGTTAGGAGCAATTAAGCAGTGTCAGCAAACTACTGCACAACGCATTAACAGCTAAAAAAGTGGAAACTTTAAATGGCCACAGTGTAGCTTATTACAAAATGGTACACAGCTGAGTGAAGATGCAGGTTCTGTATCCTACCAGGGGACAGAAAATGGCTGCTGGATAAAAACATTCTCCATGATTCAGCCACTGATAATAAATGGAAATGGTGAAGGAAATGGTTTACTAAGTCAATGTCGGGCTGCTTGTTAGAATGACAGTCATAGTTGGGTCACATGTCCAAGTATGGATTGTCATCTTAGAGGTATGATTCTCACTTTGGGTGTGAGAGGTGCCAGGTTCATGTCACAGACAAGCCCAGCGTTTTACTCAAGCCTTGATGGATCTGTTGCACATGCACAAAACAAAGAGTACCAGAAACACTAGATAAAAGGATCTCTTGTGAAATAAACAGAACATACTGGAAGGACAAATATGTGTCCCAAAGGATCCACACACTATGGAATAGACTCCACAACCATGTTCAAAGAAAACCTTGACAATTCCATAGGAAAATTGTAAACAGTCTGGCCTCTGTGTCATTTATGGATTGAGGCTCTCTCTCAATGATAAAAGTATTAACCTACACCCTCC